>NC_091469.1:483841315-483903815 GCF_036971445.1 Narcine bancroftii | reverse complement strand
TCAGTGAGGTGGGCTCTGCGGTCTTCTTCAAAGGAGGTTGCTGCCCGCCGAACTGTGAGGCACCAAGATGCACGGTTGGAGGCGATATCAGCCCACTGGCGGTGGTCAATGTGGCAGGCATCTATCCAATTTGTTCTTAAAACTCAAGATTAAGTGCACACCCACCACACCAGATGGCAGATCATTCCACACTGAGTGAAGAAGTCCCCCATTAATGTTCTCCCTAAACCTCTCCTCTTTCACCCTAAAGCCATATCCTCTCATATTTATCTCTCCTCTTTGGCTTGGCTTCGCGGACGAAGATTTATGGAGGGGGTAAAAAGTCCACGTCAGCTGCAGGCTCGTTTGTGGCTGACAAGTCCGATGCGGGACAGGCAGACACGATTGCAGCGGTTGCAGGGGAAAATTGGTTGGTTGGGGTTGGGTGTTGGGTTTTTCCTCCTTTGCCTTTTGTCAGTGAGGTGGGCTCTGCGGTCTTCTTCAAAGGAGGTTGCTGCCCGCCAAACTGTGAGGTGCCAAGATGCACGGTTTGAGGCGTTATCAGCCCACTGGCGGTGGTCAATGTGGCAGGCACCAAGAGATTTCTTTAGGCAGTCCTTGTACCTTTTCTTTGGTGCACCTCTGTCACGGTGGCCAGTGGAGAGCTCGCCATATAACACGATCTTGGGAAGGCGATGGTCCTCCATTCTGGAGACGTGACCCATCCAGCGCAGCTGGATCTTCAGCAGCGTGGACTCGATGCTGTCGACCTCTGCCATCTCGAGTACTTCGACGTTAGGGATGTAAGCGCTCCAATGGATGTTGAGGATGGAGCGGAGACAATGCTGGTGGAAGCGTTCTAGGAGCCATAGGTGGTGCCGGTAGAGGACCCATGATTCAGAGCCGAACAGGAGTGTGGGTATGACAACGGCTCTGTATACGCTTATCTTTGTGAGGTTTTTCAGTTGGTTGTTTTTCCAGACTCTTTTGTGTAGTCTTCCAAAGACGCTATTTGCCTTGGCGAGTCTGTTGTCTATCTCATTGTCGATCCTTGCATCTGATGAAATGGTGCAGCCGAGATAGGTAAACTGGTTGACCGCTTTGAGTTTTGTGTGCCCGATGGAGATGTGGGGGGGCTGGTAGTCATGGTGGGGAGCTGGCTGATGGAGGACCTCAATTTTCTTCAGGCTGACTTCCAGGCCAAACATTTTGGCAGATTCCGCAAAGCAGGACATCAAGCGCTGAAGAGCTGGCTCTGAATGGGCAACTAAAGCGGCATCGTCTGCAAAGAGTAGTTCACGGACAAGTTTCTCTTGTGTCTTGGTGTGAGCTTGCAGGCGCCTCAGATTGAAGAGACTGCCATCCGTGCGGTACCGGATGTAAACAGCGTCTTCATTGTTGGGGTCTTTCATGGCTTGGTTCAGCATCATGCTGAAGAAGATTGAAAAGAGGGTTGGTGCGAGAACACAGCCTTGCTTCACGCCATTGTTAATGGAGAAGGGTTCAGAGAGCTCATTGCTGTATCTGACCCGACCTTGTTGGTTTTCGTGCAGTTGGATAATCATGTTGAGGAACTTTGGGGGACATCCGATGCGCTCTAGTATTTGCCAAAGCCCTTTCCTGCTCATGGTGTCGAAGGCTTTGGTGAGGTCAACAAAGGTGATGTAGAGTCCTTTGTTTTGTTCTCTGCACTTTTCTTGGAGCTGTCTGAGGGCAAAGACCATGTCAGTAGTTCCTCTGTTTGCGCGAAAGCCGCACTGTGATTCTGGGAGAATATTCTCGGCGACACTAGGTATTATTCTATTTAGTAGAATCCTAGCGAAGATTTTGCCTGCAATGGAGAGCAACGTGATTCCCATGTAGTTTGAGCAGTCTGATTTCTCGCCTTTGTTTTTGTACAGGGTGATGATGGTGGCATCAAGAAGATCCTGAGGCAGTTTACCTTGGTCCCAACAAAGCTTGAAAAACTCATGCAGTTTGGCATGCAGAGTTTTGCCGCCAGCCTTCCAGACTTCTGGGGGGATTCCATCCATACCTGCTGCTTTGCCACTTTTCAGTTGTTCGATTGCCTTATATGTCTCATCCAGGGTGGGAACCTCATCCAGCTCTAGCCTTAGGGGTTGTTGAGGGAGCTGGAGCAGGGCGGAATCTTGGACTGAGCGGTTGGCACTGAAAAGAGATTGGAAGTGTTCTGACCATCGGTTGAGGATGGAGATCTTGTCGCTGAGGAGGACTTTGCCGTCTGAGCTGCGCAGCGGGCTTTGGACTTGGGGTGAGGGGCCGTACACAGCCTTTAGAGCCTCGTAGAAACCCCTGAAGTCGCCAATGTCCGCGCTGAGCTGGGTTCGTTTGGCGAGGCTAGTCCACCACTCATTTTGGATCTCCCGGAGTTTGCGCTGAAGATGGCTGCATGCGCGACGGAAGGATTGTTTATTCTCTGGACAGGACGGCTTTGTAAGGTGAGCCTGGTGGGCAGCTCGCTTCTTTGCCAGCAGCTCCTGGATTTCCTGGCTGTTTTTGCTGCAAGCTCAACCTTCAAGCCAAAGCCCAGGAACAATAAAGCCCCCAGAAAGAGGTTCAATGTTGGAAACCTGCAGTCAGACGAAGCGAGAGGAAACTTCCAGGCAAACCTCAAAGCAAAGCTCGACGATGCAACCCGCCTCACGGACCCGTCCCCTGAAACCCTCTGGGATCAGTTGAAGACTACCATACTGCAATCCACTGAAGAGGTACTGGGCTTATCCTCCAGGAAAAACAAGGACTGGTTATCTCTCCTAATCTCAGTGGAAATAGCCTACTCACATTTACTCTATCTACACCCCTCATAATTTTGTAAACCTTTATCAAATTTCTCCTTATTCTTCTACGCTCCAAGGAATAAACTCCTTCATAATCAATGTTATTCCATAATTCAATCAAATGTTTCAAAATAAGTGTTTCCCTACTTCATATCAACAATTTAGAATTCCATTTATAAATAAAATCCTGTAAATTTATTTCACTTATTTTACCAAGTTCTATATTAACTCAAGCAGGAGTTTTATCTAAACAATATATAAATCTCAACTGGGCAGCCTTATAATAGTCCTTAAAATGGGGTAGCTGTAAGCCCCCAACTCAAACTTCCAAGTCAATTTTTTCGAAGAAACCCTTGCCTTTTTCCCTTTCCATAAAAACCTCCTAACACTCGTATTCAAATCCTTAAAAAAAATCAGGGAATTGAGATGACGATCGTCTGAAAAACTCTAGGAAAAATATTCATCTTAACACTATTTACCTGACCTACTAAGTGTTCCACTTATTCAAATCCTAAATAATTTTATTAAGTAATGGTAAGTAATTTAATGTTTATAATTTGTTATAAACCCAGCATCTGGCCACCTAAATTGAGTGGCCTTTCTATACTGAGTATCGTCACCCTCAACTAAAGGCATAATTTCACTTTTATCCCAATTAATCTTATATCCGGACACTTGACCATACTCTCTTAGACACAGAGAGTTCATAGGATTTGTCAAATTCTGCGACCTAATCCCCGGAGTAGGGCCTGAACTCCCAAATGATTCTCCCAGGGATAGTGTTAACAATGTGAGACCCAGCATCAGGAGGCTTAAACTCATGGTAAAACCACACCTCTCACCACAGGGGACTGACCCCAACATCTGGATGGGAACTCGTACAGGTTCCCCTATAGCTGTTAAAGTTACTGCAGAATATTAATGACCTGCAGGAGACCAATATCTAGCCGTTTCCCCAGTTCTTATAAACTATTGATTAAAGCTTTGATGTGCTATTTAATTGAATGCTATTAAGTATTGATGTGAAATTAAGTGGCAGTTGAATGTGCAAGGAAGTCATCACATCAACACTCGCTCTGTTCTTGAAGCTCTCAAGTAAATAACACACACAGGGACTGGAAGGCACCCATTATCTCTCGCAGTCCAAAGGCAGCTCTGCGATTACTTGTTGCCATGGTTACCATGACTCTGGGGGTTGCTATCGGAACCTTTTCAATTAAATTTAAATTAAATTTAGACATACAGGCCACTTCAGCCAAATTAGACCTGATTAACCTACACCCTCCATACATTTTTCAATCTAGCCGGTGTGGCAGCGCACATACTCGTGATGAACTGGCCCCACTTGTACTGCCGCGTGGCGAGAAGATGGCACCATTGGGGGACCTCCTTGCCCCGTGGCTTGAACCCAGCACACGCCTCAGGGAGGTGTGATGATGTCATCGCCCGCACGGGGGTGGAGCTCACGCTGCCCTTAAATGGGTGTGCGCGAGTTTTGAAATAAACAGTCGTTGAGAACCTCCAATAGAAACATAGAAACATAGAAGATAGGAGCAGGAGTAGGTCATTCGACCCTTCGAGCCTGCTCCGCCATTGAACGAGAGCATGGCTGATCTTAAAGTTCAGTACCCCGTCCCCGCCTTCTCTCCATAACCTTTAATACCCTTATACTGAAGAAATATATCTAATTCCCTCTTAAATATATTTAATGAACTTGCCTCCACTGCCCACTGTGGCAATGAATTCCACAGATTCACCACCCTCTGGGTAAAGAAATTCCTCCTCATCTCGGTCCTAAATGGTTTGCCTATTATCCTCAAACCATGGCCCCAGGTTCTGGATTTTCCCATCCTTGGAAACATCCCATCTGCATCCATTCTGTCCAGTCCTGCCAGAATTTTATATGTCTCTATGAGATCCCCTCTGTAAGGTAAAACATCATGAGATGGGAATGTGTAAGGAGTTACCCTGCCCTGTACAGGGCTGTAACAAGATGTAAATGCATCCTTGTACTTACAAGATAAGAGAGACATTGATGGATTGAGAGGCAGGAAGCTAGCAGGGAAAGGATAGCAACAGTTTTAGTCATTGGACAAGTAATGATATGATGATGTTCTAAGCACATATCCAAGGGTATAAAAAATCACCATTTTGCTGATAACGGCAGAATGCATTCTCCGACTAACATGGTTGGTCGCAAGTGTTACAATCCGGTAATAAAGAACAAAGAACCCTGATTTCGACTCAGCCTGGTGTTTGTCTCACTCATTCATGAACAAAGCAGACCTAACACCTCTCAATCTTATAAACTCCAGCGAGTACAATCCCAATTTGCGCAATCTTTCCTCATCAGTCATTCCTGCCATTCCAGGTATCAGCCTGGTGAATCGCCTCTGCACTCCCTCCATTGCAAGAACATCCTTCCTTAGATAAGGTGACCAAAACTGCACACAATACTCCAGGTGGGGTCTCACCAAGGCCCTGTACAGCTGCAGTAAGGTATCCTTGTTCCTAGACTCAAACCCTCTTGATATGAAGGCCAACATACCATTTGCCTTTTTAACCGCCTGCTGTACCTGCATGCTCGCCTTCAGAGACTGGTGTACAAGTACCCCTAGGTCTCTCTGCACTTCCCCATCTCTTAATCGATTGCCATTCAAATAGTAATCTGCCCTCCGGTTTGTATGACCAAAGTGGATAACCTCACATTTATCCACATTGTAGTGCATTTGCCATGGATCTGCCCAGTCCCTCAATTTATCCAAATCACACTGGAGCTTCCTGACCCCCTCTTCCGTGCACACAACCCCTCCTAGCTTAGTGTCATCTGCAAATTTGGAGATATTACATTCAATCCCCTCATCCAGATCATTAATGTAAATTGTGAACAGCTGGGGTCCCAGTACAGATCCTTGTGGCATCCCACTGGTTAAAATGAGCCGTTTATTCCAACTCTCTGTCTTCTACCTGCCAGCCAGTTCTCAATCCATATCTATACCTTGCCCCCAATCCCATGATCCTTGATTTTGCATGCCAGTCATTTATGTGGAACCTTATCGAAGGCCTTTTGGAAATCCAGATACACCACATCCACTGGCTCTCCCCCATCTATTTTACCTGTCACCATCTCAAAGAATTCCAATAGATTTGTCAAGTACGATTTACCTTTTGTAAATCCATGTTGACTCTGTCCGATCCCTTCTCTGCTAGTCATATGCTCCGCTATTACATCTTTAATAATGGATTCCATCATTTTGCCCACTACTGATGTAAGGCTCACCGGCCTATAATTCCCCGCTTTTTCTCTACCCCCCTTTTTAAATAGTGGGGTAACATTAGCTACCCTCCAATCCATGGGTACTGATCCTGAGTCTATCGAGTTCTGGAAAATAATTCTTAAAGCATCTGCTATCTGAATGGCCACTTCCTTAAGTACCCTAGGATGTAGATTATCAGGCCCTTGGGATTTATCTGCCTTCAATCCCATCAATTTCCCCAAGACCATGTCCTTAGAGATACTGATTTCTTTCAGTTCCTCCCTTGCATTAGTCTCTATGTTTCCCAACATCCTTGGGAGGTTATTTGTATCCTCTCTTGCAAAAATAGAACTAAAGTAAGAATTTAATTGGTCTGCCATTTCCTTATTCCCCATTATATATTTCCCTGATTCCGACTGCAAGGGACCTACTCTGGATTTCACCAATCTTTTCCTCTTGACATATTTATAAAAGCTTTTGCAGTTGGTTTTTATATTTGTTTTATATTTATAATGTGGTGGTTGTGAGTCTCTTTCATCATAGCTACCGCTTCACCTGCAGGAAAAGCCCTCGCAGACACAAGGAGAGCATACAAACTCCTTACAGACAGCGCTGGATTTGAACCCCGGTCCCGATCACTGGCACTGTAAAAGCGTTGCGCTAATCACTGCACAACCATGCCACCAACTGTGGAAGTTGGGTCAGTGTGTGCTTGCAAGAGAGAGAGAGACAGCCACAAGACTTGGTTGAGAATGGGAAGGAGTGTGATGGGGATTGGAGGCAACAAGAGGGCAGTGTGTAAATCGGAATTTGTTCTCATTGTAGTGGCCTATCTGACGACACTACCTTATGCAAGTGGCAATAAATGACGCTGGAGACAGTAGAGTCAGGAATCAGTCGCTTTATTGTGCTTAACCACAGCTTTTATAGTTCCCACTGCACGTTTCACGCTAAGCCTTCTGGGATGTGGTAGTGACATCACTTTCCAGCCTCGGGTGTCGGGTGCCATAAAAAGCGCGGGCTCTTATTCGCGCGCTTTTCCTAATTGCTGGTGTCTGACCTGCAGCTGGAGGACTGGGACATCATTGGAGGCTATGCGCTCTGGTCATGGGCTTGCTAACTGTTGTGGCTGTGTGCGATTCTGTTGTACGTGTGGGGCTCCCGCTACACCATGAACATGTGTCACGAAATTTGTTGCTTTGTGGCAGCGTTACAGGTGCAAAAATTGCTTTGCATCATATTTTTTAAGATAAATAAATTAGTCCAAAAGTGGTTCGTTGTCCATTCAGAAATCTGATGGCTGAGGGGAAGCAGCTGCCTCTGTACGGCTGGCGGCTCATCTTTGGGCTCCTGTATCTCCTTCCTGATGGTAGCAGTGTGAAGAGGGCGAGGGTCCTTGAGGGTAGCTGCTTACTTGAGACACTGCCTCTCAAAAATGTGCTAAATAGAGTGAAGACTGATGGGCGCGATGGCGCTGGCTGAGTTCACATCTCTCTGTAGCTTCTTCCTGTCCTGCGCATTGGCACCTCCCTACCAGAAAATGATGCGACTGGTCAGGATGCACTCCACCATACACCTGTAGGAATTTGCATTACAATGAGTTGCCAGATGGAGGCCGGATCAATTATAATGTTCTAGAGATACTTAGACAGGGACATGGATGGGAAAGGATTAGAGGGATATGGACCAAATGCAGGCAACTGGGACTCATATAGGCAACTTGGATGGCATAGAGAAGATGGGCCAAAGGGCATGTAACTGTACTATATAGCTCATTGAGTTATACAGCACAGAAAGAGGCCCTTCAGTCCAATGTACCTGTGCTGACCAAGATATCCACCAAAGATTATTCCATTTGCCTGCATTTGGTGCATATCCCTCTCCAAATCTCTGGAGAGACCACACTTAGAGCACTATGTTCAGTTCTAGCTGCCTCATTGTAGGAAGATTGTGGAAGCTGTGGAGAGGGTGCAGAGGAGATTTACCAGGATGTTACCTTGTCCGTGAACTACTCTTTGCAGACGATGCCGCGTTAGTTGCCCATTCAGAGCCAGCTCTCCAGCGCATGATGTCCTGTTTTGCGGAAACTGCCAAAATGTTTGGCCTGGAAGTCAGCCTGAAGAAAACTGAGGTCCTCCATCAGCCAGCTCCCCACCATGACTACCAGCCCCCCCACATCTCCATCGGGCACACAGAACTCAAAACGGTCAACCAGTTTACCTATCTCAGCTGCACCATTTCATCTGATGCAAGGATCGACAACAAGATAGACAACAGACTCGCCAAGGCAAATAGCGCCTTTGAAAGACTACACAAAAGAGTCTGGAAAAACAACCACCTGAAGAAACACACAAAGATCAGCGTGTACAGAGCCATTGTCATACCCACGCTCCTGTTCGGCTCCGAATCATGGGTCCTCTACCGGCATCACCTACGGCTCCTAGAACGCTTCCATCAGCGCTGTCTCCACTCCATCCTCAACATTCATTGGAGTGACTTCATCACCAACATCGAAGTACTCGAGCTGGCAGAGTCCGCAAGCATCGAATCCACGCTGCTGAAGACCCAACTGTGCTTGGTGGGTCACGTCTCCAGAATGGAGGACCATCGCCTTCCCAAGATCATGTTCTATGACAAGCTCTCCACTGGCCACAGAGACAGAGGTGCATCAAAGAAGAGGTACAAGGACTGCTTAAAGAAATCTCTTGGTGCCTGCCACATTGACCACCGCCAGTGGGCTGATAACGCCTCCAACCGTGCATCTTGGCGCCTCACAGTTCGGCGGGCAGCAACCTCCTTTGAAGAAGACCGCAGAGCCCACCTCACTGACAAAAGGCAAAGGAGGAAAAACCCAACAAACACCCAACCCCAACCAACCAATTTTCTCTTGCAACAGCTGCAACCGTGCCTGCCTATCCAGCATCGGACTTGTCAGTCACCAACGAGCCTGCAGCAGACGTGGACATTACCCCTCCATAAATCTTCGTCCGTGAAGCCTAGCCAAAGAAAAGAAGACCTGGATTGGAAAATAAATCTTATGAGACAAGGTGAGCTGAGCTGGAACTTTTCTCTTTGGAGTGTAGAAGGATGAGAGGAGACATAATAGGGGACTACAAGATTCTGAGAGGCATCACTTGTTTTCCAGGGCAGGAATAGCAAACACCAGAGGACAAAGTGAAGGGAGGGAAGTTTAGGGAGACGTCGGAGTAAGTTTTTTTATGCAGTTGTGGGGGCCTGGAATGCCTTGACAGGGATGGTGGTGGAGGCTGAAACATTAGAAGCATTTTAGATGGGCACATGGATGGAAAGAAAATAGAGGGTTACGGGATAGGGAAAGCCAAAGAAGAATATGGGTCAGCACAATATCGAGGGCTGAAGGGCCTGTAGCGTGCTGTCATGTTCTATGTTCTATAAGACCATGAAGGATTTAGGTTGCATGGCCAACTAGCACTTCTTCCTGGGGCGACAATAGCAAATACCAGAGGGCGCACAAAATCAGTGAACCGGTGCGGACTCAAAAGGCCAACATAGCCTGTTTCCGCTCCGTAAATGGTTATATGGTTATATGGAAGAAAGTTTTGAGGAGAGACATCAGAGGCAAGTTTGTTTACACGGAGAGGGGTGGGTGCCTGGACTGCAGGTGTGGTGGTGCAGGCTGGTACAATAGGGACATTTAAGACACCCCTCAAGTTTCCTTCAGTGGAAACAGTCCCAGTTTATGCAGCTTTCTGGTTCCATCAGGCATTGCCACCATTCAGAATCAGAATCAAAATTCTTTTTGTTGTGAACATGTCACAGAAGTCATTGTTCTGCAGCAGATATTGCTATAAAATTACATTCAAGAATAAATGCATCAGTGCAAAAATAAGAGAAGCTGTATCCGTGGGTCATCATCCAGTCAGGCATCAGATGGAGGAGGGGAAGAAGTTGTGCTTCTGCCGTGGGGTGTTTGCCTTCAGGCTCCTGAACCTCCTTCCTGGCAGTAGTAGAGTGAAGAGGCCATGGCCTGAGTGGCAGGGGTCCTTGAGGATAGAGGCTGCTTTCTTAAGACACTGGGCTCATGTAGATGCCCTCAGTGGAGTGGAGACTGGTCCCTGTGATGGCGTTGGCTGAGTTCACAACTCTCGGTAGTTTTTTCACGCTTCTTCCACCGAGAGGCAAACTCCCCTTCATTTGTTCCATCAGATGTTAATGTGGAAATGAATGAGCCGTTATCATTTCTTACCCTATTTCTGTTTCATCGGACATGATAGCACAGTACAGCCCCTTTAGCCCACGATATGGTGTCGCCCTATGTAACCCTACACAACAATCTAACCCTTCCCGACCTCACACCCATAACCCTATTTTTCTTGCATCCATGTGCCTGTCTACAATTCTCTTGGATGTCCCTATTGTACAGGCCCCCACCACGTAATTTGAACATCTCTGCTAAACTTTCCTTCCACCACCTTTAACATGTCCTCTGGTGTTTTCTACTGTCATAAGATGCTGGCTGTCCATCCCATCTAAACCTCCCATGATCCTCTATCAAGTCACCTCTCAGCCTTGGTCGCTCCAAGGAGAAAACCCCTCGCTCTGTCAGCCTTGCAAATCTTTATCCAACCTTTCCCTCTGAGTCGTCCCTTCCAGTCCTGGAAACATCTTCGTGAATTTCATTCTGCCCCCTGAATTTCTCGACTGTAGTTTTATTTAATGGAATGGTGGGGGGTGGGGGTGGGGGGAATGGGACTAGTTCAGGGTTAGTGTAAATGTGTGAAAAAAAAAATCAAAGACTTTCAAAGCTTGAAGAGGAATCTGTAGTAACAGACAGAAATACTGGAGGAACTCGTCCAGTATTGATGCGTCCATAAAGGTAAAGATATATTATCGACGTCTCAAGCCTGAGCCCTTCCATAAGGCATGACTGAAAAGCAGGCAGGTGCCTGTATTAAAAAAGGGAGAATGGGGGGGGGGGGGAGGGGAGAACAGCCCAGCAGGCAATAGGTTTTAATTGAATATGATGAGGACAGGAGAGAGAAAAGGTAAGAATTGATTGGGGGAAGGAGGTTGCCTTTGGCTCGTGAAAGGAGACAGTGGGGAAAGGGAAGAGAGAGAGAGGGAGAGAGAGAGAGAGAGAGAGAGAGGGGGAGAGAATGAAAGAGAGAGAGGGAGAGAGGGAGAGAGTGAGAGTGAGAGGGAGAGAGAGTGAGAGGGAGAGAGAGGGAGAGAGCGAGAGAGTGAGAGGGAGAGAGTGAGAGAGAGAGTGAGAGAGAGAGAGTGAGAGAGAGTGAGAGAGAGAGTGAGAGAGAGAGTGAGAGAGAGAGAGTTAGAGAGAGATAGACAGAAAACCATAGAACATTACAGGACAGAAACAGGCCTCTTCAGCCCCTCTAGTCTGTGCTGACCCATTTTTTTTACCTAGTCCCACTGTCCTGTACCCAACCCATATCCCTCCATACCGCTCCCATCCATGTACCTGTCCAAATTCTTCTTAAATATGATAATTGAACCATATTCACCATTTCAGCTGGCAGCTCGATTCACACTCCACCACTCTCTGTGTGAAGAAATTCCCCCTAAACTCTTCCCCTTTCACTATTTTTTTCAAAATACTTTATTTATAAAATATTAAACCACAATACTGTATTCAATTCTAAATTGTTTCAAAGGAAATTATGCATGTGGTATATGTCCTCCCATCCACACGCACCCCCTCCCCAGCCCACCCTCCCAAACCTCCCCACCCTCCCAACGCCCTCATCCGTAAGGGAAAGATAAAAAAACAAAAAGAAAGAAAAACAAAAAGAAAATCTGGAGAATGCCAAGAAAATAAAAATTTTATACATTGAGGTCTATTGGCGGTTACCAAGAAGTGAGGTCTTCAGAGAATCAATCGTACACGTAAACCAAAATTTTATAAATATGAGCTCCATATTTTCCAAAAAACATGATATTTATCTCTCAGATTATCAGTAATTTTCTCTAGTGGTATACAACTACGAAGTTCTTCGTGTCATCTTTCCACGCCTAAATCTATTTCTGACTTCCATGATATTGCTATACATTTCCTAGAAACTGCTAAAGCAATTAGCACAAATTCAATCTGATAAATATTTACATTTAATTTTGACCTTATAACCCTAATATTACTCAGTAACAATAATATCAGGTCCTGTGGTGGTTTGACACCAGAAATTCGTCCCAAAAAAGTTACCTATCCCTAACCAAAATTGTCTAACTTTAGGACATTGCCAAGTTGAATGAAAAAAAAAGGTTCCAACCTCAGATTGGCATCTAAAACATAAATCTGGTATGGCAGGATTTAATCTATTTAATTTTTGCTGAATGAAATATAGCTGATGTAAAAAGTTATATTGAACTAACATATACCTTTGAATTTCAAAGTTTAGTCATTTTATTCTTGCACAAATCCATCCAATCCTTTTCACATATTTGAATATTTAAATCTATTTCCCATCTTAATCTAGATTAATGCACCCCAATTTTTTGGACCTTAGTTTGAAGTAAATTATTCCCTTACACCCTTAACCCATGTCCTCTGGTTTGTATCTCACCCACCCTCAGTGGAAAAATTGCACACGATCCTCCAAATGTGGCCTCACCAATGTCATGTACATTTTTTCCATAACATCCCAACTCCTAGACTCAATACTTTGATTTATGAAGACCAATATGCCAAAATCTCTCTTTACAAACCTACCATCTGTGATGCCACATTCAGGGAATTATGTATCTGTTTTCCCAGATCCCTCTGTTCTACCGCACTCCTTAATGCCCTACCATTTACCGTATATGTCCTTTCTTCGTTTGTCCTTCCTCAATCCACCACTTCACTCTTGTTGCATTAAATTCCATCTACCATGTTTCAGCCCATGCTTCCAGCTGGTCCAGATCCCTCTGTAAACGTTGAAAACCTTCTTCACTGTCCACAACGTCTCCAATCTTAGTGTCATCTGCAAACTTCCTGATCCAATTTACCACATTATCATTCAGATCATTGATATAGACGACAAACAACAATGGTCCCAGCTCCGATCCCAGAGGCAACACCACTCGTCATGTGCCTCCAGTCTGAGAAGCAATCATCCTCTCTGGCTTCTCCTGTCCAACCATTGTCGAATCCAGTTCACTACTTCACCATTAATATGGAGCATCTGAACCTTCCAGATTCAACTCCAATGTGCCACCGTGTTAAAGGCCTCACTAAAGCGCACGTAGACAACATCCACAACCTATCTTTTGTCAGCTTTCCTGGTAACCTCCTCGAAAAAAATCTATGACTGGTTAAGCACGACCTATCACACACAAAGCCATGTTAACTATCTCTAATCAGTCCCTGAATAACCAAATAATTGCATATTCGATCTCTTAGAACACCTATCAATAATTTACCTACTTTTGAAGCCTTTTTTAAACAACGGAATAACGAGAGCTCCCCTCCAATCTTCCAGAACCACACCCATTACTAAGGACATTTTAAATATTCTGCCAGAGCCCCAGCAATTTCTACACCAGCCTCCCTCAAGGTCCCAGGGACTATCTTGTCAAGTCCTAGGAGTTTATCCACCCTTATTTGCTTTAAGACAGCAAGCACTTCCTCTTCTTTAATCTGTGTAGGTTCCATCACCTCACTGCTCGTTTTCCTAACTTCCCACGACTCTGTGCCCTTTTCCTGAATGAATTTTGAAATAAATCAATTTAAGACCTCTTTTGGTTCCATACAAAGTCGACCATTCTGATCTTCAAGGGGACCAATTTCGGCCCTTACTATCCTTTTGCTCTTAATATAACATACCTGTAGAAACCCTTAGGATTTCCTTCACATTATCTGCCAAAGTAACCTCATGTCTTCTTCTAGCCTTCCTGATTTATTCTTTGAGGATTTTCTTGCATTTTTTATACTCCTCAAACACCTAATTTGCTCCATGTTATACACCTCTCTCTTCTTCCAAACCAGTTCCTCAATATCCCTTGAAAACCAAGGTTCCCTCTGCTTGCAAACCTTGCATTTAATCCGGACAGGAACATACAAATTCTGTACTTACAAAATTTTGCCTTTGAAGGTCCTCCACTTACCTCGCACATCCTTGCTTGAAAACAACTTATCCAAATCCACTTTTCCTAGATCCTTTCTCATTTCCACAAAATTGTCCTTTCTCCAATTTAGAATCTCAACCTGAGGCCCAGACCTATCCTTCTCCATAATTAACTTGAAACTAATGGAATAATGATTCAAAATGTTCCCCTACACATTTCTTTGTCACGTCTCCTCTCGTTTCCTAATAGAGATCCAATTTTGCACTCTCTCCAGATGGTACCTCTACGTATTGATTTAGAAAACTTTCCTGAGCACATTTGACAAGCTCCAAGCCATCCAACCCTTTTACAGTCTGGGAGTCTCTGTCAATATGTGGAAAATTAAAATCTCCTCCTATCACCACATTATGTTTCCTGCAGCTGTCTGCTATCTCTCCACAGATTTGCTCCTCCATTTCTCACTGACAATTGGACAGTCTATGAGTGTGGTCATACCTTTCCTGTTCCTCAGCTCTACCCATATTGCCTCAGTAGACGAGGTCTCTGGTCTATCCTGTCTAAGCACAGCTGTGATATTTTCCCTGACAATAAATGCCACTCTTCCCCTTTTTACCCACCCCCATTCTAAAACAATGCAACCACAGAATGTTGAGCTGCCAGTCCTGCCCCTCCTGCAACCAAGTTTCACTAATGGCCAGAATGTCATAATTCCATGTGCCAATCCACGCTCTAAGCTCGGCTGCCTTTCCTACATTACTCAATGCATTGAAATAGATTCACCTGAAAAAATTTCCACCACGTACAACCCATTGATTCTAACGGTGCATGTAATTTTCACATCATCTTTTCCCTCCTCCATTCCACTATCTGCTCTTGCGTCTGATTCCCTTCTCCCTGCAAATCTAGTTTAAACCCACTGGAGTAGCAATAACATACCTTCTCTTAAGGGTATTAGAACCCTCCAGTTCAGATGCAAACTGTCCCGTCGGAACAGGTCCCACCTTCCCTGGAAGGGAGCCCAATGATCCAGAAACCTGATGCCCTCCCTCCTGCACCTTGTCTCTAGCCACGGGTTACGCTGCATTATCCTCCTATTTCTAACCTCACTCACATGTGGCCTGGGCAGCAATCCTGAGATCACAACCCTGGAGGTCCTGTCCTTCCACCTAGCACCTAACTCCCTGAACACTCCTTGCAGGACATCCTTACCTTTCCTACCCACGTCATTGGTCCCTACATGGACCACAACATCTGGCTGCTCATCATCCTTCCCAACAACGCTGAGAACTCAATCTGAGATATCTCAGACCCCAGCACTAGGGAGGCAACATACCACACAGGATACTTGATCTCCTCTACAGAACCTCTTATCTGTCCCCCTAACTATAGAATCCCCGATCACTACAGCTCACTCCCTTTCCTCCCTTCCCTTCTTAGCCACAGGGCCAGACTCCATGCCAGAGGCCTGATTGCCGTGGCTTATCCCTCCCAACAGTATCCAAAATGGTATACTTGTTATTGAGGGGAGCGACCACTGCCTGCCTGTTCCCTTTACCTCTCCTGTCTGTTACCCTCCTCTTCCCTCCTGGGTGTGATAATGGCAGCAACTCCTGTCTCACCCCCTCAGCCTCCCAAATCATACGGAGTTCATCCAACTTCAGCTCCAATTCCTTAACCTGGCTTGTCAGGAGCTGCAGCTGGATGCACTTCTCACAGATGAAGTCGTCAGGGACACTCCTGGCTTCCCCACCGACCCACATTCTGCAAGAGGAGCATTCCCCTACCTTGGCTGCCATTCCCACTGTCGATGACTAGGATTCTTTCTTTCTTTGGCTTGGCTTCGCGGACGAAGATTTATGGAGGGGGTAAATGACCACGTCAGCTGCAGGCTCGATTGTGGCTGACAAGTCCGATGCGGGACAGGCAGACACGGTTGCAGCGGTTGCAGGGGAAAATTGGTTGGTTGGGGTTGGGCGTTGGGTTTTTCCTCCTTTGTCTTTTGTCAGTGAGGTGGGCTTTGCGGTCTTCTTCAAAGGAGGTTGCTGCCCGCCGAACTGTGAGACGCCAAGATGCACGGTTTGAGGCGATATCAGCCCACTGGCGGTGGTCAATGTGGCATTAGAGGAACAAGAAATATGATATCCAAAATCTGCCTTTTCCTGTATCTATCTGCTGAATCCTTTTCAGAGAGAGAGAGAGAGAGAGAGAGAGAGAGAGAGAGAGAGAGAGAGACAGAGAGAGAGAGAGAGAGAGAGAGAGAGTGAGAGAGAGAGAGAGAGGGGGGGGGTGGGAGAGAGAGAGTGCATGCTAGAGGAAAAGAGACAATTCGAGTCTAGATTTGTAACAAGTCAACAAGACACTGGGATATTGTGTTCAGTTCCAGTTGCCTCATTACAGGGAGGATGTGGAAGGTCTGGAGAGGGTGCAGAGGAGATTTACCAGGACATTGCCTGTATTGGAGAACATGTCTTATAAGGTGAGGTTAACAGAGTGAGGGCTTTTCTCGAGAGCGAAGGATGAGAGGTGACTTTATAGAGGGCAACATGATTATGAGAGGCATAGATAAGGTGGACAGCCAGCACTTTAATTCCCAGGGCGACAGTATAAATCACCAGAGGAGGGGAGGAATGTTGAGGGGTAAGTTTTTTTACACAGAGAGTGGTGGGTGCCTGGTATGCATTGCTCAGGATGGGTGCCTTGTTACAAATCTGGGCTCTAATTGGAGCCAACCCATTTCAAGAAGACTGTTAAGGCCAAATTAAGGATGCTTAAATAAATCTGATGCCGACACCACTATAAACCACCAGTGACAAAGAGATATTCACGCGAATGAAAGTATTTCTTAATTTACATCAACCCACACAGATACAAATTGCAGGGAGATAAAAGCTTTGCCACTATTAAAATGAAATGCAGAGAATAAAGGCTATAATTTTGGAATCCTTGGGGAGTTAATTAGCGGTGCTTGATCAGTAACTGTTTCATTTGCCTTGCCAAACATTGCTATTCAATGACAGCACTTGCCTTATCAACCTGCACCTACCCATGTTCCAACACTTTGCCTCAATGAGACTCTGCGGTATATTTCGAAGTTCAAAGTTCAGATTAATTGTCAGAGTACAAACTTGACATCACATACAACCTTGAGATTCTTTGTCCTGTGGGCCAGGCAGAATTACCACTCACTGATAGTGCAAACAAAAACTTTACTCAAGAAAAGATGCAAATACCGAACAAATGGTGGAGGCTGGTACAATAGGGACATTTTATTCTTAGACAGGTCCATGGATGTTAGAAAAATAGTTATGAGAGTGAGGTGGGGAAGGCATATAGCAGGGTAATAGGCTATTTTGGAACATAAGCCTGTGCTACCCAATTACACCCAATTAACGTGCAGTATGTTTTGAATGGTGGGAGGAAACCAAAGCCCCCGGGGGAAAACCCACGTAGACATGGGAAGAACATACAAACTCCTTACAGACAGCAGTGAATTCAAACCCCGGTCCCAATTGCTGGCACTGTAACAGCGTTGAACTAACCGTGCTGCCCTTGTTTGTTGTGTAGGCTTACATAGGTCGGCACAACATCGTGGGCCTATATTCTCTGACCCGTTACAGTGGAGGTACCCCTCCAACTGCTGGCGGTCGCTGTCATAGGCTCTTCTCATCTTTGGACAGCCACGGGTGGATGGGACACACTTCATTTGTCACCCCAGTGGTGAGGGGATGAATAGTTCCCCAGAGTATCTGGCTGCTAACTGACCGGGTGGCGTAAGGGGAGCAGATAGATTTCCCATCCTGTCATTGCAGCATCAGGGAATATGAACTCACCCACCTTTCGGAGGTGAGAACAGGGCAATACCAGAGACACACTGGGAGACTCAAATGGTGGAATCTAATTACAAATATAATATAACTGTATATAACCATATAACAATTACAGTATGGAAACAGGCCATCTCGGCCCCTCTAGTCCACACCGATTTGTGAAACTCACTAGTCCCACCTACCTGCTCCCTGTCCATAACCCTCCAATCCCCTCACATCCATGTTCTCATCCAACCTTCTCTTAAATGACAAAATTCACCCTGTTGCAACCACCTCTTCCGGAAGGTCATTCCACTCAGCCACCATTCTCTGAGTGAAGAAGCTCCCTCTCATGTTATTTTTAAACTTTTGCCCCCTAACCCTTAACTCATGAACCTTCGTTCCAATCTCACCAACTGTCAAGGGGAAGAGCCTATTCACATCAACTCATAATTTTAAAAACCTCTATCAAATCCCCCCCCCGACCCCTTAACCTTCTACGCTCCAATGAATAAAGTCCCAGTCTACTCAATCTTTCTCCGTATTCTAGATACTACAATCCAGGCAACATTTTAGTAAATCTTCTCTGCACCCTCTCTACCTTATTGATAACCTTCCTATAATTTGGGAACAACATCTTTGCTGCATGGTGTAACGGATTATGTTATATTTTATATAATAGGAGTGTATTATAGACGACCAAATGGGCCAAGAAAATTGGAAGAACAAATTTGTAAGGAGATAGCATATATGTGTAATAAACATAAGGGAGTGATCATGGGAGATTTTAACTTCCCTCACATTGATTGGGATACCCATATAGTAAGAGGGCTGGATGGGCTAGAGTTTGTCAAATGTGTACAAGATAGTTTTCTTAATCAATACGTAGAGGAACCGACTCGGGATGGTGTAATATTGGATCTCTTTTAGGGAATGAGATAGGTCAGGTGTCTGAGGTTAATGTTGGAGAACAAATTGGGTCTAGTGATCACAACTCTATTAGTTTTATGGTAGTTTTAGGGAAGAGCAAAGAAGGGCCTAAAGTTGAGGTTCTGGATTGGAGAAAAGCAAATTTCAAAGGAATAAGAATGGATTTGGGGAATATTGAGTGGGACAGGATTTTTTCAGGAAAGGATGTAAATGGAAAATGGAGAATATTCCAAGAAGAAATTTTGAGAGTACAGAGTAGATATGTCCCAGTGAGGATCAAAGGAAAGACTGGAGTCATAGGGAGGCTTGGTTTTCGAGGAATATTAGAAATTTGGTTAGGAGAAAGAGGGAGGTGTACAAGAGGTATAAAGAGCAGGGAGCTGAGAAATTGAAAGGAGTGTAGAAAAAATCTTAAGAAAGAAATTAGAAAGGCCAAAAAGAGGCACGAAGAGACTTTGGCAGACAGAGTAAGAATAAATCCAAAGGGTTTCTATAGGTACATTAAAAGTAAAAGATTAGTGAGGGATAGAATTGGACCCCTTGTAGATAGGGAGGGTAGGCTGAGTGAGAAGTCAGAGGAGATGGGGGAAATTTTTAATGATTTCTTTGCCTCGGTATTCACTAGGGAAAAAAATATTGTACCAGTTGAAGTAAAGAAAAATAGTGGGGAGGTCATGAATCATATAAGGATAACTGAGGAGGTAGTGATGGCTGTGTTAAAAAAGATAAAGGTGGACAAATCTCCAGGTCCGGACAAAGTATTCCCAAGGACACTCAGGCAGGCTAGTGTACAAATAGTGGGGCCATTAACAGAGATATTTAGGATGTCACTGGTCAAGGGGGTAAGTGCCAGAGGATTGGAGGGTGGCTCATGTTGTTCCGCTGTTTAAGAAAGGGTCCAAATGTAAGCCTGGAAATTATAGGCCTGTGAGTCTGATGTCTGTGGTGGGTAAGTTGATGGAAAGTGTTCTGAGGGATGGCATTTATAAATATTTGGAAGAACAAGAATTGATAGGTAGTAGTCAGCATGGTTTTGTCAGGGGTAGATCATGCTTGACAAACCTGATTGAGTTTTTCGAGGGGGTTACAAAAAAGATTGATGAAGGAAAGGCTGTGGATGTTGTCTATTTAGACTTTAGTAAAGCTTTTGACAAAGTTCCCCACAGGAAGTTAGGAAAAAAGGTGGAGGCATTAGGTATAAATAAGGAGGTAGTGAAATGGATGCAGCATTGGTTGGATAGGAGGTGTCAGAGAGTAGTGGTAGAAAATTGTTTGTCCAATTGGAGGCCAGTGACTAGTGGAGTTCCTCAGGGATCGGTCCTGGGTCCACTATTGTTTGTTATATATATTAACGATCTGGAAGAAGGGATGGTAAATTGTACAAGCAAGTTTGCAGATGATACATAGATTGGTGGTATTGTGGACAGTGAGGAAGATTACTGTAGCTTAAAAAGAGATATAGGAAAGCTAGAGGAGTGGGCTGAGAAATGGCTGATGGAATTTAATACGGATAAGTGTGAAGTGTTGCATTTTCGAAAGGCAAATCTAAATAGGTCATATACATTGAATGGTAGACAATTGAGGCGTGCAGAGCAACAAAGGGATTTAGGAGTTATGGTAAATAGTACCCTCAAAGTTGATACTCAGGTAGATAGAGTGATGAAGAAGGCATTTGGAATGTTGGCCTTCATAAATCGGAGTATTGAATTCAAGAGTTGGGATGTTACGATCAAATTGTACAAAGCATTGGTGAGGCCAAGTTTGGAACACTGTGTGCAGTTTTGGTCACCAAATTATAGGAAGGATATAAACAAAATAGAGAGAGTGCAGAGAAGGTTCACGAGAATGTTGACAGGATGTCAAGGTTTGAGTTACAGAGAAAGGTTGAGCAGCCTGGGGCTTTTTTCTCTGGAGCGTAGAAGATTGAGGGGGGATTTGATGGAGGTGTTCAAGATTTTAAAAGGGACAGAGAGAGTCAATGTGGATAGGCTTTTTCAATTAAGAGTGGGGGAGATTCAAACCAGAGGCCATGGTTTGAGATTGAAGGGGGAAAATTATAAGGGGAACATGAGGGGAAATTTCTTCACGCAAAGGGTGGTTGGGATGTGGAATAAGCTTCCGGCAGAGGTGGTTGAAGCAGGGACGTTATTTACATTTAAGGAAAGACTGGATAATGACATGGAAGGGAAAGGATTGGAGGGGTATGGACCAGGTGCTAGTCAGTGGGACTAGGAAGGTGGGGATTTGTTCTGGCATGGTCTAGTAGGGCCAAACTGGCCTGTTCTGTGCTGTATATGGTTATATGGTTATATTTTATATAGATATGTTTTAAAATGAGATAAAAGTGGCAGGTGTTTTAGCGTAGATTGCATACAAGTACTTCAAAACAGATCTCATTTAAACTGCCAGAGATCTGCTCAAGCCAGACAGTCCAGGCTCCAGATGCTTTTGCAAAAACTTTGAAGGATGCCTATAGAGACTTCACAAGTAGGTGTTAATTGGACATACTGTGGAGTAATGCATTATTGTTTTGGAAAACAATAGGTAAATGGACTCAGAAGATTGGGTCCAGATCCGCAGTCTCTCTGAGAGAGAGAGAGAGAGAGAGAGAGAGAGAGAGAGAGAGAGAGAGAGAGAGAGAGAGAGAGAAAGGGAGAGAATTCCATTCTACAGTTCAGCAGCCGCTGGGACTGGAAAAGGACAAGCTGGCAAGCTTGTGGAAATACCCCATTTTGAAGACAGGTTGTGAGTTCTTAGTTCAGCCTGGTCAAAGTCCTTGTGGTCCATACAAGAGGAGATGGCTGGCTGTATAATGATTCACCTGAAATAAGGGAAACAAAAAGGGAAACAAAAAGGTTATCATCTGGAGAACCCTGATGGGAAAGTTTCTTCAGCAAGACACTGAAGTGGCTGATCAGAAAGAATCAGTTGTGGGTGTCCAGCGAGCAACAAATCTCTCTCTGAAAACCAACAAGAACCTTCCTGAGTGGTAACCAGTTACCTTTCAAGCACTAAATTCTGTGCACAGTATAAGAATTGCCTGATACCAGTGGACATGGAGGAGTGAGAAGTGAATGATTGGACTGTGAATCAAAGAACTTTCCTGAACTTATACACATTACATACACGTGCGCTTAGAATTAGAAAGGGGTTAAGTTAGGTCAAGTTAATAGTAATAAGTTAAAGTTTGATCCTGTTTTCATGTTTAAAGATCATTAAAAGCAACTTCTGTTTAAATAACCATTTGTCTTGGTGAATTTCTATTGCTGCTAGGTTTTGGGGTCCTCTGGGCTCATAGCAATAGATGCTTTTGTCGCCATCGCATCTGTGATGGTCCACGACTCGCAGCCAGACATCAACCTAGGAAGAATGTAGAAGGTGGTTGTCAGTGGCCATGTTCTTGTTTGTGAGGATGTTTCCCATTTCTATAAAGGCTGTTCTTGCTTTTATGTCTATTTTGCATTTGCCATCACATGCTCACCCATGATCCAAGGTACATAAAGTTGGATCTTGTTTCAGGATTTCATTTCGCAACACCATATAACCATAGAACAATACAATTACAGCATGGAAACAGGCCATCTCAGCCCTTCTAGTCTGCACCAAACTAAGTACTCTAGTCCCACCTACCTGCACCCTGCCCGTAATCCTCCATTCCCCTGCCCATCCACATACCTATCCAATTTTTCCTTAAATGACAGAACTGACCCTGCCCCAACGACCTCTTCCGGAAGATCATTCCACTCAGCCACCACTCTCTGAGTGAAGAAGCTTCCCCTTATGTTACTCCTAAAGTTTTTCCCCCTAACCCTTAACGTATGACCCCTTGTTCCAATCTCCCCTACCCTCAGGGGAAAGAGCCTATTCACATCTACTCTATCTATTCCCTTCATAATTTTAAATACCTCCATCAAATCCCCCCTCAACCTTCTATATTCCAATGAATAAAGTTCCAGTCTACTCAATCTTTCTCCGTATTCAAGATACTGCAATCCAGGCAACAGTAAACCTTCTTTGCACCCTCTCAACCTTATTGACATCCTTCCTATAATTTGGCAACCAGAACTGCACACAATATTCCAAATTTGACCTCACCAATGCCATAAACAGTCTCAACATCACCTCCCAACTCCTATATTCTATGCTTTGATTTATAAAGGCCAGCAAACCAAAAGCCTTCTTCACCACCCAAGATCTCTCTGTTCCTCTGCATTCCTCCCCTTCACCACATACATCCTGTTTTGATTATTCTTCCCAATATGAAGCACTCCACACTTATCGGGATTAAACTCCATCTGCCAACTTTCAGCCCACTCTTCTAAGCGTCTAAATCCTTCTGCAATCTTTGAAAACCTTCTTCAATATCCATAGTTCCAGCTATTTTAGTAACATATTTACTAATCCAATTTATCACCCCATCATCCAGATCATTAATGTAAATATCAAACAGCAAAGGACCCAATACAGAACCCTGATGCACATCGCTTGTTATCAGCCTCCATCCTGACAGTTATCCACTACGACTCTCTGGCATCTCCCTTCCAGCCACTGTTGAATCCATTTGACAATCGTACAATTTTGAATATCAAGTTTCTTTGATATTAATTCGGTTCATTGGTGTGTTTGGGCGGCTTTTGGCTTGAGGGCTGGAAGAACTTGTTACCATGCTGTGCATTTAAATTTAAAACATTTGAACTTTTATAAACTTTATTTCTATTGTATTTCTGGGAACGAGGGAGCGTTCCATCAGCTGCGTTCCATCGGCCGCACTTCCTCGGCCTCACGTTCCTGATTCTACATCCTCCTCTGACTCCACAAATCTTTGGAAACGCTATTCTTTCCACCTGACCTTTCTTCTCCATCCCCTCCCCGCTTCCATCTATGGCTTTTCTTTCAGCTGACTGAGCCTGCCCATCCCTCTCAAGACTTCATAAAGTCATTATTGTCCCTTAGTGTAGGCATTTGGATTCTCATGGGTTCTATCCAGGCAATGGGGGTGGGGGGAGGGGGTTGGAAACCCTGTCGTTTATTCTCACATCCCAAACACAACCCCAAAAACAGGACCTCCTGCCCAACTTGTCCGCATTGACCAAGTTGTCTGTCTACGCTTGTCCCATTTACCTCATCTCCCCTCCGAAGCTTTCCTATCGATCGAATGCTACAGCAGAGAAACAGGCCCTTCATCCCATCTACTTCATGCCAAACTCTTAAACCAAAGATATTCAGTGAGAGAAGCAAAGAGAGCAACAGCCAATCCAATGCAAGGACCTGAGACCCTTCTGGGGGTGTAGTGTGAATAAAAGCTCTCATGACTGGAGGGAGAACAAACATTTTTATTAGCTTATAACTAAGGGTAGGGTCTCACAGTCGTCTTCAGAATCTGGGTTTAGGTGGGAAACCAGGGTTATAAGTGAGCAGATGGGGGCGGGACCAGCCATTAGCACACACACCCAACCAGTGAATCCCAGTTCACTGCAGTGGGGCCTGGAAACAGAGCTTGAAAAATTATTGTGCCCAGGCTCATCGACCTGCACCCAGACCATATCCCTCCGAACCCCTCCCATCCTTGAACCTGTCCATATTTTCCTAAAATGTGAAAATCAAGTCTGCATTCAGCACCTCAGCTGGCAGCTCGTTCCACACTCCCACCACTCTCTGTGTGAAGAAGTTCCCCCTAAACCTTTCCCCTTTCACCCTTAACTCATGTCCCATATTTCTTGTCTCACCCAACCACAGTGGAAAATGCCTGTTTGCGTTTACTCTTTCTGCACCCCTCGTAATTATGCATCTCCACATTCTCCGATGCTCCAAGGAATAATGTCCCTAGCTAAATGGCTTTTAAACATTCTAACCCTCCCCACCTTCACCGGTTCCTCTGGTAGCTTCTCCCATATGTCTATTCTGTGAGAAAGGTGGCTCTCAGGTTCCTTTTAAATCTTTTCCCTCTTCGCCCTGTGACCATTAGACTCTCCTATCCTCGGAATTACCCTGAGACCATTCACCTTATCTCTACCCTTTGTGATTTTATGAATGGTTACAAGTTCCCTCGCCAGCCTCCAACGGAGGAAGGACCCAGTAAATGTAAAACGCAAGAATCTGCAGACCCCACGGTTGAAGTAAAAACACGATGCTGGAGAAACTCAGCAGGTCAAACAGTGTCCTTTATACAGCAAAGGTAAAGATACCGAACCGACGTTTCAGGCTATGTATTTTTATCTTTGCTGTATAAAGGGCACAGTTTGACCTGCTGAGTTTCTCCAGCATTGTGTTTTTACACTAAAGGGCCCAGCCAATCCAGCTTTTTCCTTCCTATGGTCTCTGCAGGACCCGCTGAATTTTCCAGCCCTTTTGTGGGCTGCACAGCGTCTGCGGCCTTTCATACACCTCCAGCCTCTCTTTTTAATATAAGCCTGCCAGTCCTAATAAAATTCTTTCTGCACCTTTACCCGCTTAGCATAGCAGTTAGGGCACCACCACTGTTTGTCAGGAGTTTGTGCATAGAACAATACAGCACAGTACAGGCCCTTCAGCCCTCGATGTTCTGCTGTCCTCTATATCCCTTCCTATAAAAGAAAAAGTATAAAACGCTCCCTACCCTGTAATCCTCTATTTTTCTCTTATTCATGTGTCTGCCTAAGACTCTCTTAAATGCCCCTAATGTTTCAGCCTCCACTACCATCCCTGGCAAGGCATTCCAGGCACCCACAACTCACAGTGTAAAAAAAACTTATCCCTAATGTCTCCCCTAAACCTCCCTCCCTTCATTTTGTACTTACATCCTCTGGTGTTTGCTGATCCTGCCCTGGGAAACAGGCACTGGCTGTCCACCCTATCTATGCTTCTCATAATCTTGTAGACCTTCACCAAGTCTCCTCTCATCCTTTTACGCTCCAAAATGAAAAGTCCCAGTTCTACTAACCTTGCCTCATAAGATGTGTTTCCCATTCCAGACAACATCCAGGTAAATCTCCAGAGCTTCCTGTAATGAGGTGACCAGAAATAAACACAATACTCGAAGTGTGAACTCACCAGAGATTTGTAGAGTTGAAACATGAACTCTCTACTCTTGAACTAAATCTCCCCATTAATGAGTCCCAGCATCCCATAGGTCTTCTTAACCATCCTATCAACCTGTATGATGACCTTAAGGGATGTATGGATTTGGACCCCAAGGTCCCTCTGTTCATCCAAACTCTTAAGTAACTGACCATTAACCCTGTACTCAGCCTTCTGGTTTGTCCTTTCAAAATGCATCTCTTCCCATTATTCTGGATTGAACTCCATCTGCCACTTTTCTGCCCAACTCTGCATCCTGTCTATATCCTCTTGTAACCTTCGACAACCTTCAGCTTCATCCACAACTCCTCCAACCTTCGTGTCACCCACAAACCTTCATCCAGGTCATTTATAAAAAACAGTAAGGGGGTTCCAGAACAGATCCCTGCGCCACTCCACTAGTCACCAACCCCGTGTCTGTCTGGGTTTCTTTCGGGTGCTCTGGTTTCCTCCCACCCTCCAAAAATGTACCGGGGGTCATAGTTAGTCAAGCGCAATTGGGCGGCATGGGCTCGTGGGCCAAAGGGGCCTGCTACCATGCTTCATGTCCATAATAAAATATTAAAATAATAATGCCTTCAGTTAATGTGTTCATTGGCCACTGTCAGGTCCTATAACCCCTTCCCAAAAGTCCAGCACACGTCCACAGCACCCTCCCTGCAACTGGATACTGTCTCCCAGCAGCACGCAAAGGTGCTGGAGAAACTCAGAAGGTCATGCGGCATCCACAGGCAGTCGACATTTTGGGCCTGAGCCCTTCATCAAGAGTGGAGAAAATCAGGCAGATGTGTAAATAGAAAGTGGGGGGTGGGGGGAAGGTGGAGAAACACAGGCTCACAGGAAATAGGTAATAGGGTGGATACAGGTGGGAGGGAAAAAGAGGAGGAGTGGGCAGAAAGCAGATCTCTGATAGGAGAGGGAGGAAGGGGGTGGGGACTTCCTGAAGGCAAAGTGAGAGGTCAAGAGAGAGACAGGTGGTGGGGAGGTTATCAGAATTTGGAGAAGCTGATATCGATGCTGTCTGGTTGGAGACTGCCAAGACGGACTCTAAGGTGTAGACCCTCCAACTTGTGGGTGGCCTCACATTGGGGATGGATGAGGCCATGACAGACAGGTCAGTGTGGTTATGAGTGGCGGACCTGAGGTGGCTGGTCACTGGGAGGGCCCCTCTGTTGCAGTGGACAGAACTCAATGAAGTGATCTCCCAGTTGGCGTCCTGTTCCTCTGGCGTTGAGAAGGCCACAATGGGGGTACCAGTTGCAGCAGAAGTCCCTCCGCAGATTCACAAGTGAAGTGGCCAAACACTTCAATTCCATGCTCTGAATGATCCCCATAACACACAGAAACTCAGCCGGTCTTGAGCATCCACAGAGGTTAAAGATAGATCACCAATGTTTCGGGCCTGAAACCTTCTTCAAGGCGTAAGCAAATGCAGGAAAGAGTCTGAATTAAAACTGGAGAGAGAAAGGTGGAAGCATAGCAGTTAGGGCACCACCACTGTTTGTCAGGAGTTTGTGCATAGAACAGTACAGCACAGTACAGGCCCTTCAGCCCTCGATGTTCTGCTGTCCTCTGTATCCTTTCCTATAAAATAAAAAGTATAAAACCCTCCCTATCCTGTAATCCTCTATTTTTCTCTTATCCATGTGTCTGCCTAAGACACTCTTAGGCAGGGGAGGAGTCCAGACCAACAGACAAAAGGTTTTAACTGGATATAATAACAGGAGAGGTGAGAATTGATTTTGGCACCATGAAAGGAGAAGGAGGAAAAAGGGGGGAGGAGAGAGAGAGAGAGAGAGAGAGAGAGAGGAAGAGAAAGTGAGAGAGAGAGAGAGAGGAAGAGAAAGTGAGAGAGAGAGAGAGAGGGAGAGAAAGAGAGAGAGAGGGGAAGAGAAAGAGAGAGAGAGAGAGAGGGGAAGAGAAACTGAGAAAGAGAGGAAGAGAAAGTGAGAGAGAGAGAGAGAGAGCAAGAGCGAGAGAGAGAGAGAGAGAGGTGTATAAATGAGACAGGCAAATGTGGTACTTAAGGAGTGTAAAAAAAATGAAAGGAAAAGAAAAAACTGGGTGTTCTTAGTCCCCTGCTCTACTCACTTTATACCTATGACTTTGTAGCTCGGTATAACAATAACACCATGCTGATAATCCCATTGTATGACATCAGAAACCCTTCAGAGGTGTGGTGGAATGTGTGCTGGCTGGCTGCATCATGGTCTGGTATGGGAACACTAATACCCCTAGCAGAAAGCCGTGAGAAAGGTAGTGGACACAGTGTAGGACATCACGGGTAAAACCCGCATCACCATTGAGGACATCTACAGGGAATCCTGTCATCGGAGAACAGCTGCAATAATCAAGGATCCACAACCACCCAGCATACGCTCTGTTCTCACTGCTGCCATCAGGAAAGAGGTTTAGGTGCCACAAGACTCAGGTTCAGGAACAGCTCCTCCCCCTCCCCCATCAGACTCCTCAACAACACACTCAATCAGGGACTCATTTAAGGACTCTGACGTGCACTTTATTGATTTTCTTTTTGTTCTCCCTGTATTGCACAGTCAGTTTGTTTACATTCATTATCTGTTTACTGGTCTTTTGATTGTTTACATGTTCACACAGTGTATTTTTTTGCATGACCAATTAGTGGTAATTCTGCCTGGCCCACAGGAAAAAGGAATCTCAGGGTTGTATGTGATGTCATGTATGTTTCTCTTCTTCTTTGGCTTGGCTTCGCGGACGAAGATTTATGGAGGGGGTAAAAAGTCCACGTCAGCTGCAGGCTCGTTTGTGGCTGACAAGTCCGATGCGGGACAGGCAGACACGATTGCAGCGGTTGCAGGGGAAAATTGGTTGGTTGGGGTTGGGTGTTGGGTTTTTCCTCCTTTGCCTTTTGTCAGTGAGGTGGGCTCTGCGGTCTTCTTCAAAGGAGGTTGCTGCCCGCCAAACTGTGAGGCGCCAAGATGCACGGTTTGAGACGTTATCAGCCCACTGGCGGTGGTCAATGTGGCAGGCACCAAGAGATTTCTTTAGGCAGTCCTTGTACCTTTTCTTTGGTGCACCTCTGTCACGGTGGCCAGTGGAGAGCTCGCCATATAACACGATCTTGGGAAGGCGATGGTCCTCCATTCTGGAGACGTGACCCATCCAGCGCAGCTGGATCTTCAGCAGCGTGGACTCGATGCTGTCGACCTCTGCCATCTCGAGTACTTCGACGTTAGGGATGTAAGCGCTCCAATGGATGTTGAGGATGGAGCGGAGACAACGCTGGTGGAAGCGTTCTAGGAGCCGTAGGTGGTGCCGGTAGAGGACCCATGATTCGGAGCCGAACAGGAGTGTGGGTATGACAACGGCTCTGTATACGCTTATCTTTGTGAGGTTTTTCCGTTGGTTGTTTTTCCAGACTCTTTTGTGTAGTCTTCCAAAGGCGCTATTTGCCTTGGCGAGTCTGTTGTTTATCTCATCGTCGATCCTTGCATCTGATGAAATGGTGCAGCCGAGATAGGTAAACTGGTTGACCGTTTTGAGTTTTGTGTGCCCGATGGAGATGTGGGGGGGCTGGTAGTCATGGTGGGGAGCTGGCTGATGGAGGACCTCAGTTTTCTTCAGGCTGACTTCCAGGCCAAACATTTTGGCAGTTTCCGCAAAGCAGGACGTCAAGCGCTGAAGAGCTGGCTCTGAATGGGCAACTAAAGCGGCATCGTCTGCAAAGAGTAGTTCACGGACAAGTTTCTCTTGTGTCTTGGTGTGAGCTTGCAGGCGCCTCAGATTGAAGAGACTGCCATCCGTGCGGTACCGGATGTAAACAGCGTCTTCATTGTTGGGGTCTTTCATGGCTTGGTTCAGCATCATGCTGAAGAAGATTGAAAAGTATGTACTCTGACAATAAATCTGAATTCTGAGAGAGAGAGAGAGAGAGAGAGAGAGAGAGAGAGAGAGAGAGAGAGAGAAAACGAGAGAGAGAGCCTTAAGTAGAGGGAAAGAATAAAGGGGAGGTGGTTTTAACAGAAACTGGAAAAGTTGATGTTAATGCCATCCAGTTGGAAGGTGCCCAGATGGAAGATGAGGTGTTGTTCCTCCAATTTGCGGCTGGTCTCAATCTGGCAGTGCACGGGAATGGGACGGGGAATTGAAATGGGTGGCCAATGGAAAATCCACGTGCACAGACTGATGGCAAAGATCAGCCATGATCTCACTGAAGTGCGGAACAGGCTTCGAGGGTCAAATGCCCTCCTCTTGTTTTTTGTGCACACGTTTCAAGGGCTTTGGTGTGTTCCAAGGTCATGGTGAACTAGCATTTGAATGTGAGTCTCTCTCTCTCTCTCTCTCTCTCTCTCTCTCTCTCTCTCTCTCTATACAATCGAACTGTGTTCCAGTCGACTGATAGGATTTTACTTAGCAAGCCAATTCATCATTGTTAAAGTTTGATTAGATTTTCGAACCCAATTGGTGGTCATGAATCAGTGATGTGCAGCTCCTGGATTCCACTGTGGTTTAGGACCCAAGGGTTTCATCTACCATTGATGAATGAAGGCACAGTCTTTAAGTAGAGAGAGGGAGCCTTCCATAGCATAGAGACTGTTCATGAAGAACAGACACAAGGCCCTCAGCCCACCAGAAGGAGAAGCGCATGAGTCGACCCTACAGGGAAGGTGAGCCTGGCAGATAACCAGCAAGGGGGTCAGCGGATGAAGGACCCACTTAGGCTGCGGGCGGCTTACAGTCGGGGGGACCCCCACAGAGCCGGGATTCAAGAGGGCTCTGAGGGCAAGAAGGTCTTCAGACGCTGAAGGCTTCATCAACATGTTGGAGGCTTGGATCTGGAGCTGGGGTGGCCGATGAATCAAACCGGAGCCTGTGCGGTTGCAGAGGCCGCGGGCACTCAGTGGATTCTCTTTTGCTTCTCTTTCTCCTATCGTCAGGGGCACCAGGCAATGCTCATGCCGACTCTTTGGTTGGCATACTGTGGTGAATCACCACTAGCCTACTGCAGGGGGCGGCCACTGTACCTGCAGGAAGAGCACCGGAGGACAGACAACACCTGGCCAGCTGCCAATCAGCCACCCAGGATATAAGCCATATCCGGCCCCTCTCGAGGTCAGTCACTCGGGAGCAGGGCACAGACACAGCAGAGACTTTAAGCCGTTGTTTCAGTCTTTGAATCTTGTGTCTGCTTATGGTCACTACAGTGCACCACACTTACAGCAGGCACAAGTCGAAGGGTACCATCTACATCACTTTTTAATATATTATTACGTGACAATAAATTTCCAGCCTCGCCATCAAGCAGCCATTTGCAGATTGAAGTTTAGGTGCTGGAGAAACTCACCAGGACACACATCGTTCTCTAGGTAGCAAAGAGACACAGCCCATGTTTCGGGTCTGGATCCTTCGTCAAGGTAGGAGCCAGATGCAGGCAGGCGCCTGAGTAAAATGGTGGGGGAAAGGGGTGGGAGATCAAGCACAGGCAAGAGGTGGATAGTCAAATTTTAAAGTTCAGATTTATTTCATGACATCACATACAACCCTGAGATTCTTTTACCGGCAGGCCAGGCAGAATTTCTACTTAGCTGTCTGGCAAAAAACAAACTGTCCTCAAGAAAAGATGCGTATACAAAATAAGGAAATACAAACAAGCTGTACAATACAGAAAATAAATATTCAATAATAAATAAAGTGAACAAGTGAGAGTCCCTGATTGAGTTTGTCATTGAGGAGTCTGATGGTGGAGGGGTAGCAGCTGTTCCTGAACCTGGTGGGTGCCAGACTGGGAGCACCTCTTTCCTGATGGCAGCAGCGAGAGTAGGGCGCGTGCTGGGTGGTGTGACGGGAGCCAGAGGGAAAAAGCTGGGAAGTGATGAGCGAGGGTTGGCTCCCTGAATGGAGAGGGAAGGAGGGGAAGAGCTGGAGGTTTGGGAAAGAGAGAGGGATGAGGGAGCGGCCTAACAGAAACTGGAGAAGTGGATGTTAATGGCATCCGGTTGGAAAGGGCTCAGATAGGATTTTAGGTGATGCTCCTCCGAATTTGATTGCACTTTGAGAGATTCTGTTTGTGGATCTAAACTAGTGGTTTTCAAATCTTTTCTTTCCACTCACATCCCACTTAAAGTAATCCCTCTGCCATCGGGGCTCTGTGATTAGAAAGGGATTGCTTAAGCTGGGATGTGAGTGGGAAGGGAAAGTTTGAAAACCACTGCTTTAATTGACTCGTTATGTGCAGGGTTTCAGAACTCCAAAGGAAATGGGCCAATGACAATTTTTCTCATGAAATATTTCAGTAACAATTGGGTCTCGAGCAGTGATTCTCAACCTTCCCACTCACATCCCACCTTGAGCAATCTCTTACTGATCACAGAGCCCCGATGGCAGAGGAAATACTTAAAGGGGGATGTGAGTGAAAAGAAAACGGTTAAGAACCGTTGGTTTAGATGCTGCGTGACCTGTTGAGTTTCTCCCGCACGTTTGTGCGCCGTAAATGCTTTATAAAGTTGCCTCATAATCTTCCCCTTCGCTCATATTCATTGCTGGAACTAATGAAGAGGAGGGCTCCACATGCCTTTTTTTGTGCCCCTATTATAATCACCAACTAAAGGAACATTTGAATTAATCTGAGATTTAAAATTAAGGTCTGGCCCAGGGTCCATTAACACTTGTGGAAGAAAATGTTAATCATGTTAATACACAAAAGTGATTCTGGGGACTTTATTCCTGATAGATTGCTGGTTTTCTGACCAGTTGAAATGCTAACTGTATTCTATTTAACGTCTCAAAATCTCCCCATCATCTTCTAATGTGATGTGATGTGATCTTGTTTAAGTGCACTTGGCAGCAGAAGGGCAGCTTCTTTTCCGCTGCCATCTGATTCCTGAATGAACAATGAACCACTTTGTCTTTTTGTTGCATTATTTTCATTTTATTTTATAGAAATGTTTACACCGAGAGGCCTGCTGCAATTTCCTGGCACATTCATGGAGTACATTCTGACCCTGCTTCTGAAGGGAAACGTGAAAGTGCGAACCCGCTGTGATTCTAATCAATGCATAAACGTGCTGGGGGAACTCAGCAGGTCGCACTGGGCCCAGAGGAGGCAAGGATGCGCAGCCAACGTTTTGGGTCTGAGAGTACTCAAGTCAAGTCAGGTTTATCGTCATCTGATTGCACGAGTACAACCCGACTGTGCTACCAATCAAACACATTTGATGAGGATCTGTGATCAATAGGCTTGAGTCACCTTAAAGTGTCAGCACAGCTTGCATGTTGCTGGCCCAAGGCAGGTACTGAGGGAGGGGTTGACAGCCCTTATGGGGAAATCCGGGAGGGAGGAGGCACAGGTTTAGAGGTGGGCCAGCCCATACATACAATATACATAGAGTTAGCACCACACCAACACAATAGCATTCTCCGATCCTCGGTGGAAAAACACGCAGAGTTTAATATCGATAAGTGTGATGGGCTTCATTTTGGGAAAATTAACTAAAACAGGACATATGCTGTGAAGGGGAGGGCATTGCAGAGGAACAGAGAGATCTTGGAATAATTGAAAGTGGATTCTCATGTAGACAGGGTGGTGAAGAAGGCTTTTGGTTTGCTGGCCTTTATAAATCAAAGCAAAGAATATAGGAGCTGGGAGGTGATGTTTAAGGCTTTAGTGAGGCCAAATTTGGAATATTGTGTGCAGTTCTGATCTCCAAGTTATAGGAAGGATATCAATAAGGTAGAGAGGGTAGAGAGGAGATTTACTAAAGTGTTGCCTGGATTGCAGTATCTAGAATACGGAGAAAGATTGAGTGGACTGGATCTTTATTCATTGGAGCGTAGAAGGTTGAGGGGGGATTTGATAGAGGTTTTTTTAAATTATGAGGGGGATAGATAGAGTAGATGTGAATAGGCTTTTCCCCTTGAAGGTAGGTGAGATTGGAACAAGGGGTCATGAGTTAAGGGTTAGGGGGCAAAAGTTTAGAAGTAGCATGAGGGGAAACTTCTTCACTCAGAGAGTGGTGGCTGAGTGGAATGAACTTCCGGAAGAGGTGGTTGCAGCAGGGTCAAATTTGTCATTTAAGAGAGGGTTGGAGGGTTAAGGGCAGGGAACAGGTAGGTGGGACTAGTGGAGTTCACTTAAATCGGTGCAGACTAGAAGGGCTGAGATGGCCTGTCTTCGTACTGTAGTTGTTATATGGTTATGGACATAACACACATACAAACAGTGCATATGCAGGACCAGACATGTTCCTCAACCTGGTGGTGCTGGCTCTGATCCTCCTGTATCTCTTCCCCAATGGGGGCAGCTGAAAGGTGGTGTGTGTGGGGTGGAAGGGGTCTTCAATGCTTTTGCGCGCCATCCAAACAATGATCCTGGTAGATCACGTTGATGGGCTCGAGTGGTGGGGGTGGGGAGGGGGAGGGATCTCCAGTGATCCACTCTGCCATTTTTATGGGCCTGTGGATTGACCGATCCATTTCTCTGTGGCAACCATACCCACACTCTGATGCAGCTGGCCAGGATGCTCTTGATAGAGCTCCTGTAGAAGGGTGACATAATGGTGGCTGGTAACCTTGCCGGCTTCATTCTTCTCAGGAGGTGCAGTCACTGTTGTGCCTTTCTGACAAGTGAGGAGACGTTGTGTGTCCACGATAGGTCATTAGTTAAGTGAACTCGAAGGAACTTGGACTCTCTACTCTCTGCACCACAGAGTTGTTGATGTGTTATGGAGGGTGCTCATTTCTAAACCTCCTGAAATCTATGATCATCTCCTTCGTCCAGTCCACATTGAGACTCAGGTTATTACTCTCGCGCCACGTCACGAGATTTTCTGCCTCTTCTCTGCAGTGCGACTCGTTGTTGCCGATGAGGCCGACTCCTGTCGCATCATTTGCAATCCTGATGACACTGTTGGAGCTGGATCTGGTGATGCAGTCGTGGGTCAGTAGCGTGAACAGGAGCGGTCTGAGCACACAGCCCTGGGGTGCGTCAGTGCTTAGTGTGACAGCGCACACACTGAGCAGTAAAAAAGCAGGCAGGTGCCTAAATAAAAAGGTTGGGAACAGAGGGAAGAAAGGTCAGGTGGAGGAGCGCAGGGCAGCAGCCAAGAGGCCATAGGTGGACCTAAAGCTGGGAAATGGTCTGGGAAGGAGGGTGGTCGGAGCTGGAGGAAAGGAAATAGAAGGAAAGAGAGTGACAGGGTGGAAGGGGACGGGGCTAATAAAAACCAGAGCAGTCAACACGGATGCCATCCGGTTGGAGGGTGCCAGAAGGAAGTTGAGGTGCTGTACCCTCCAATTTACAGGTGGTCTCAGTCTGCTGGTGCATAAGTCTATGGACAGACTCTTTGGCATGTGGGGATGCGATGGAGACTGGGAGATCCATGCTATTGCAGCAGAGAGAGCTGAGATACTCGACAAAGAGATCTCCCAGTCAGGCATCTACCTGCTCTTTGTTGATACTTTGAGGAAGGGCTCAGGCACGAAACATCAGTTATATATCTTTGCCTCCTGTGGATGCTGTGGGACCAGCTGAGATCCTCCAGCACGTTTGGATCAATGTTTATTTAGCCCTTGGATGTTCAGAACCAATCAGGTGTATTAGTTCTTTACGCACTCAGTAGTTTCTTCCTCTATCAGATTTCTTGCGCTGCTCCTGGTGTGGACTGGTCATAGCATTGAAATCAAACCCACCCTCTCCTTCGAATAAAAGATGGAGATTTTCCAGGATGTTGCCTGGATTGGAAAATGCTTTATGAGGCAAGGTTAACAGAGCTGAGATGTTGGGCTTTAGAGCATAGAAGGTTAAGAGAAGACTTGGCAGAGGTCTTCAAGATTATGAGAGGCATAGATAGGGCGGACAGCCAGCATCTGCTTCCCAGGGCAGGATCAGCAAACACCATGTGCAAAATGAAGGGAGGGAAGTTTAGGGGAGACATCAGGGGTAAGTTGTTTATCTGAGATGCCTTGCCGTGGACGATGGTGGAGGCTGAAACATTAGGGGCATTTAAGAGACTCTTAGACAGGCACATGGATGGAGGGAAAATAGAGGGTTGCAGGGTAGGGAATGGAAAGTATGGGTCAGCACCACATCAAGGGCTGAAGGGCCTGTACTGTGCTGTAGTGTTCTATAAACGTTAGAACTGAAATAGAAACATAAGCAATCAGTAGGTCAGGTAGCATCCATGGGGATGATTGCCACAGGTACCAAGATGCAGTTATTGAGTTAACATAAATAGGAATAAAACACGAAAGTCAGGAGACACAGCAGTTGAAGTAAAAACACGTCGCTGGAGAAACTCAGCCCGTCAAACAGTGTCCTTTCTACAGCAGAGACAAAGATACAGAACCAACATTTCAGGCTTAACCCCTTTCATTAAGGTACGGACAAAATGTTGGCAGGTGTCTGAACAAAAAGCTAAGGGGGGAGATGTAGGGGAAGGTGTGGTCGCAAAGGCAGGAAGAGGAGAAGGGAGGGAGGGTCCAGCAGCAGGCAGGGGGAGGAGAGATGGCTGGATGAATAGAGAGGGAATAGCTGAGGGAAAGAAAACGAGAGAGAAGGGAAGGGTGCAAGGAAGAGCAGATTAGGTAAAAGTCGATGTTAATGCCATCTGGTTGGAGAGTGCCCAGATGGAAAATCAGATGTTGTTCCTTCAATTTATGGGTGGTCTTGGTGGGAGAGTACATGGGGCCATGGAATGAGGGAGTGGGACGCAGAACTGAAATGGTTGGATGCTAGGAGGTCCTTGTCACTGGTGCAGACGGAGCGAAGGTGCTCAGCGAAGTGATCTCCCAGGCTGCGCCCAGTCTCTCCGATGTAGTGAAGACCACAAAGGGAGCACCAGATGCAGTAAATCAGTCCTGCAGATACACAAGTGAAAGGTTGCTTCACTTGAAAGGCCATTTTGGGGTCCTGGACCGTGATGAGGGAGGAGATATGGGCGCAAATGTGGCACCTCCTGAAGTCATGGGGGAAGGTGCCGGGTTGGGGGTTGGGGGAGTAAGTGCCAGAAATCCCGACAGATAACATGTTGGATGCCGAGGCTGGTGGGGTGGTAGGTGAGGATGAGGGGGATTCCATACTGGTTGTGTCTGGGGACAGAGGGGGCCAGGGTAGATAAAGCGGGAAATGGATGAGATGGGCTTGGGGCCTCAGTTGACGGTGGTGGAGGGGAAGCCACATTTGTGGAAGAAGGCGGACATTTCAGAAGATCTGGACTGGATGACCTCACCTTTGGAAGAAACGTGGCAAAGACAGAGAAAATGTGAGAAAGACAGGGCGTGAGGAAGTGTGGTCAAGGTAGTTGTGGGAGTTAGTAGGTTTATAATATATGTTGGTGGAAAGCTCGTCTCCCGAGATGGAGGCAAAGAGATCCAGGAAGGGGAGAGTGTTGTCGGAGATAGAGCAGGTGTGTTTGAGATTGGGGTGGAAGTTGGCAGCAAGGTTGACGAGTTCTTCACGGGTGTAGTTATTGAGGTTGCATAGCAAGCAGACTGGTAGAAATCTCGTACATAGATTGACAGGTAAGACACAGTCCAGAGGTGCAGTTGCAGAGAGAGTCGGTTGGGACAGAGCAAAGGCAATATCTTTGTAATGCAGTGGGGTTCATTCAGGAGACCAATAACAGCAGGAAAGAAACTAACCTTGAATTGGGTAGTACGTGATCTCACACTCGTGAATCTTCTCTCTGATGGGAGGGGTGAAGAGAGGGTGGTCAGGGTGGGAAGGCTTTTAACATGTCAGCTCCTTTTCTAAGGCAGAAGGAGATGTAGATGGAGTTGATAGAGGCAACGGGCGTAATGGAGGGGAGGGGGCTGTGATGAAGGGAAGGGGGGTGTGTGATGGAGGGGAGGGGTTGTGTGTGTGATGGAGGGGAGGGTGTGTGTGTGATGGAGGGGAGGGAGTGTGAGATGGAGGGGAGGGAGTGGGTGATGAAGGGGAGGGGGTGGGTGATGAAGGGGAGGGAGTGTGTGTGATGGAGGAGAGGGGTGTGTGATGGAGGGGAGAGGATTGTGTGATGGAGGGGAGGGGGTTGAGTGATGGAGTCAATGAATGGGAGCGAGGTGTATGATGGAATCGATGGAGGGGAAGGGGTTGTATGATGGAGGGGAGAGGTGTGTGTGATGGAGTCGATGGGTGGGAGAGGGGCTGTGTGATGGAGTCGATGGGTGGGAGAGGGGCTGTGTGATGGAGTCAGGGGGGGGGGAAATGATGGTCAGAATCACTTTGTCAACCAGCTGCAGTTTCTTGTGATCTCGGGTGGAGGAGTTCCTGTCCCACATGGCGATGCACCCTGACAGGTGCCAGGAATGTATTGCTATGAGTGGAGGTGGAGGGACATTTAATAGACTCTTGGATAGGTACGTTGATGGGAGAGAAATAGGGGCTTATGGACTGTGAAAGAGGGAGGGTGAGATTGATTGTGGAGTTGGATTATATGGGTCATCGTGGGTCAAGAAGGCTGCACTGTTTGTGGTAAATCTAAGTTATACTTTTCAATTCCATTTTGAAGAATTCCCATTTTGAATGCTTGTGACGGAGGGGAGGGGGTGGGTGTGATGGAGGGGAGGGGGTGTGTGATGAAGGCGGGGTGTGTGATGGAGGGGAGGGGGTATGTGATGGCGGGGAGGTGTGATGGAGGGGAGGTGGATGTGTGATGGAGGAGAGGGGGTGTGTGATGGGGAGCAGGTGTGTGATGGAGGGGAGGGGAAGTGTGATGGAGGGGAGGGGGGTGTGTGACGGAGGGGACGGGGGTGTGTGATGGAGAGGAGGGGGTGTGTGATGGAGGGGAGGGCAGATGTGTGATGGAGGGGAGGGGGTGTGTGATGGAGGGGAGGGGATTGTGATGGAGGGGAGGGGGGTGTGATGGAGGGGAGGGGGGTGTGATGGAGGGAGGGGGGTTTGATGGAGGGGAGGGTGTGTGTGTTGGTAGGATAATTATTAAAGACAGTTAACTGCAGTAATATCCCCATTATCTGGAATTCAATCAACCAAAAACTCAAACAACCGGCAAAAACATGAGGAAATAAATTGAGGGCGGTTAGCGTATGATTGTTACAGAGCCAGTGATCGGGACTGCGGTTTGAATCCTGTGCTGACTGTTAGGAGTTTGTACATTCTCCCCATGTCCCCAAAGCTTTCCTCCGGGTGCTCCAGTTTCATTCCACCTTTCAAAACACACCGGGGGGTTGTAGGCCAATTGGGCGCAATTGGGCGGCATGGGGTCATGAGCCAAAAGGGCCTGTTCCCGTGCTATATGTCTAAATTTAAAAAAAATGCAAGTTCTATGTTCTAGGCCGTTGGCCTCCCTCCCTCCCTCCCTCCCTCTCTTCAAGAGGGGAATGTCATTTTGTGAGCTGGCCTGGCGAACCATCTCTGCCCTACCTCAATCACAAGCTCATCCTCCTCTCTGCCCCAGCACTGACGAAGGGTCTCTGACCTGAAATCTCAGCCCTTTCCCCAGATGCTGTCTGACGTGCTGTGCTTGTTGGTGAAGTGATTCAGCGGCCACTGCTTGGCTCGAGCTGCACTATAATCCTGATGTGATTCACTTTTCCTGGTGACTAATGGTGAGAAGAGAGGAAGAACCCGCTAAACTGTTGTCAATAACCACTCTGGTTGTCCTGTTTGCTCACATTTCACAGATCAACGTTCATTTTATGGTGGGTTTTTCCACTGTATCATCCACCGCTTATAAATGATGCACTAAGCTGATGGTCCTTTAAAAGATCTTATTGCACCTATTGAAGATTTTGATACTAACAAGAAATCAATATGACTGGTGACTTAATGAAGGTATAAAGATTATGAAGGATTTAGACGGGATGGACAGCCAGCATCTTTTTCCATGTGGCGACAACAGCAAATACCAGAGGACATCTGTGTAAGGTGAACGGAGTAAAATTCAGGGGAGACAGCAGAGGGAGATTTTCTCACACAGGGAGGGGTGGGTGCCTGGAATGGATTGCCAGGGGGTTGCTGGTGGAGGCACCCAAAAGAATCTTACGGGCCACGAAGTCCCAGATCCATGCATTAAACACCCCCTAAGGGGGACCCAATCTCCAGCGGTGACGTCCCAAGTGACGTGGGCCCATTTACATCGGAGCCGAGTTGACAGGCTCGGCTCCAATACAACCTCTTGGGTGGTGGAGGAGGGAGAGAGACTAGAGCTCTCAAATGTTATTAGGGGATCTTATGGGGAGTGGCTACGGGTACAGAAGGCGGGCTAGCCTGCCCAGCCCAGTGAGGACATGTCTCCAGTTCCCTCCCATCTCCTACCTGTTCACCTGTGCTCCTCCCCCTGCCCCTTGCTCCCTCCTGTCCTCCAGCCCCCCTACCCACCATCTTTTTTGTTCGGGAGCCTGTCTGTTTTATGCTCATACCTAAAAAGGGCCCAGGTGTGTGACAGATTATGTTGTGTTGTATTGTATATAGATATGTTTTTGGGAGATAAATTGGGGAAGATTTGTTGGAGTAGGTCACATACAAACACTTTAAAACAGATCTTATTTGAAATACTGGAGCTCTGCTCATGCTGGACATGTCAACCTCAGAGCCTTTGCAAAAGCTTTGGAGAGTGCCCAAGAGACTTCACTAATGGATTGTTGTTTACAAAAAGGCAACAGATGAAAGAACTTGTCGGAGCTGCAGACTGTCTGTAGCAGAACTTGCTGTTCCAGAAGGGTCATGTGGTTTTGCAAAAAGTGAGAGTCAAACAGGCTTTCTCTCAGAGAGAAAGAAAGAGAATTCAGTTCTTCAGTTTTACAGACAGCAGCTGGGACTGGAACAGGACAAGCTGGCAAGCTTGTGGAAACCCCCATTTGGAAGAAAGGTTGTGAGTGCTTATTTCAGCCTGATCAAAGAGTTTGTGGTTCATGCAAGAGGAGAGGACTGGCTGTCTAATATTTCACTTGAAATAAGGGGAAAAAAAAAAGGAATTCTGTGGTGACCTGAAAGAAAGAGGTTATCACCTAGAGAACCCTGAGGGGGAAAGTTTCTTCGCCAAGACACTGAAGTGGCTGATTAAAAGGAATCAGTTGTGGGTCTCCAGTGTACAATGAATCTCTCTCTGAAAACCGACAAGGACCTTCCTGAGTGGTAACCATTTACCTTTCAAGCACCAAAGCCTGATGAATTTTATAAATGTTAAATTCTGTGCACAGTATAAGAATTGCCTGCAACCAGTGAACTTGGAGAAATGAGAAGTGAGATTGGACTGTGAACCAAAGAAATTTTCTGAACTTACACACACATTGCATACACCTGTGCTTAGAATTAGAAGGGGGTTAAGTTAGGTTAGTTAAGTTAAAGTGTAATTCTGTTTTCATGTTTAAATATAATTAAAAGCAACTTTTGTTTAAGTAACCATTTGTCTTGGTGAATATCTATTGCTGCTGGGTTTTGAGGTCCTTTGGACTCGTAGCATTGGAAAATCAGTGAGAAAATCAACATGCAAATTACGATGAGTCTTAAAAAGGTACACGGTTGTCAAGCACAGAAACAAGCCCTTCTGCCCATCATACCTATACTGTCCCCCCATTTTGCATGAGCCTATTTTCCCCACATTTGAACCACATCCTTCTTTGTCCTGTTTGTCCAATCGCCTGTCAAGCGTCTGAATCTGCCACCTCCTCTGGCAGTGAGTTCCAGCAATCCACAACTTCCTGTGGAAATCTCTCCTTTAAGGCTCCATCCTCTCATCTTCAACACTTGCGATAGGTACCGCTCTATCCCAGCCGCTGCTACTCGGAACATGGGGGCATCCATAAGGGCATAAGGGCACATTATCTGAATGCCCACAGTATTAGAAATAAGGTTAGTGAACTTGAGGCGCAAATCGGTACCCATGCCTATGATTGGGTCGCCATCACGGAAACATGGCTACAAGGTGACCCTAAATGGGAATTAAACTTTCAAGGGTATCAGGTGGTGCAAAGAGATAGACAGGATGGTAAGGGAGGTGGAGTTGAACTCTTAATCAAAGATGAGGTCCAGGCACATTAGATCTAAAGAGCATAATGTTGAGTCCATTTGGGTAGAGATAAAGAATAACAAATGGAAAAAATTATTGGTGGGTGTTATCTATCGCCCACCAAATAACAACAGTTTAGTGGCACAGGAAATAAATAGAGAGATAAGTGAGGCATGTAATAATGATACGGCAGTCGTCATGGGGGACTTTAACTTCCACATAGATTGGGAAAATCAAGTTGGTCGTGGGAGTCTGGAAGAGGACTTCATAGAATGCATCTGCGATAGCTTTCTTGAGCAGCATGTTAAGGAACCCACAAGAGAAAATGCTCTCCTGGATCGAGTGTTGTGCAATGAGATAGGTAGAGTAAATCAAAAAGCAAAAAAATTTATAAATATATAAAACGGAAGAGGGTGGCCAGAGTTAACATAGGACCCTTGGAGGATGAGAAAGGAAAACTGGTAGCAAAAAATGAGGAAATGGGCAAGACATTGAACAAATATTTTGTGTCAGTCTTCACGGCGGAAGACATGTCCAGCATGCCCAAGTGCGGAGTTAAGGATGTGAATGTTGGGGAGGGCCTTGATAAAATAGTTGTTACAAAGGAAGTCATGATGGAGAAACTAATGGGACTAAAGCCAGACAAATCACCTGGTCCTGATGATATGCATCCAAGGGTTCTGAAGGAAATGGCAGAAGTTATAGTTGATGCATTGGTGGTCATAGACCAAAATTCCTTGGATTCTGGGCAGACTGGAAGACAGCAAATGTCACGCCACTTTTTAAGAAGGGATGTAGGCAGAAGACTGGAAATTATCGGCCAATTAGCTTGACGTCTGTGGTTGGAAAATGCTTGAAGCCGTCATTAAAGATGAAATAGTGAAACTTTTGGAACGTAAGGGTTCAATCAGGCAGACGCAGCATGGTTTTAGAAAGGGAAGATCTTGCTTGACAAACTTGTTAGGATTCTTTGAGGATATAATGGGTGCGGTGGATAGAGGGGAACAGGTTGATGTTGTATATTTGGATTTCCAGAAAGCGTTTGATAAGGTGCCGCACAAGAGACTTCTCAGTAAGTTACAGGAAAGTGGAGTCCGGGGAAGTCTATTGGCCTGGATTGATAATTGGTTGTCTGACAGGAGGCAGAGAGTCGGGATAAGTGGGAGTTTTTCAGGTTGGCAGAGAGTGGTAAGTGGGGTGCCGCAGGGGTCAGTGTTAGGCCCACAATTGTTCATCATTTACATTGATGATTTGGAGGAGGGGACAAAATGTGGTGGAGCCAAGTTTGCGGATAACACCAAATTGAGTGGAAGAGCAAATTGTAATGAGGATGTGGAGAGTCTGCAGAGGGATAGAGTTAAGCTGGATGAGTGGGCAAAGGTCTGGCAGATGGAGAACAATGTTAGGTGATCCACTTTGGCAAGAAAAATAAAAGAGCTGAATATTATTTAAAGGGTGAAAAACTACAGCATGCTGTTGTGCAGAGGGACTTGGGAGGGCTTGTGCATGAATCGCAAAAAGTTAGATTGCAGGTGCAGCAGGTTATTAAGAAGGCAAATGGAATGTTGGCCTTCATCGCTGGAGGAATTGAATTCAGGAGTAGGGAGGAAATGTTGCAACTGTATAAGGTACTGGTGAGACCACACCTGGAGTACTGTGTCCAGTTCTGGTCTCCATATTTGAGGAAGGACATACTGGCTTTGGAGACAGTCCAGAGGAGGTTTACTAGGTTGATCCCTGGGATGAAGGGGTTGACTTATGATGAAAGATTAAATCGTCTAGGATTGTATTCGCTCGAGTTCAGAAGAATGAGAGGAGATCTTATAGAAACATAGAGGATTATGAAGGGTATGGATAGGATAGATGTAGGAAGGTTTTTTGAGCTGGCCGGGGAAACTAAAACGAGAGGACACAGTCTCAAGATTCGGGGGAGTAGATTTAGGACAGAGATGAGGAAAAATAGTTTTTCCCAGAGAGTAGTGAATGTTTGGAATTCTCTGTCCAGGGAAGTGGTTGAGGCTGCCTCATTAAACATATTTAAAATTCGGTTAGATAAAAAATTTTTACATGATAGAGGAATTAGGGGATATGGGGAGAAGGCAGGTAGGTGGAGTTAGGTCATAAATTAGATCAGCCATGATCATATTGAATGGCAGAGCAGGCTCGATGGGCCATTTTTGGCCGACTCCTGTTCCTACTTCCTATGTTCCTATGTTCCTATCCTGAGATTATGAAACAGAATCACAGAAGAGGAAACAACCCTTGGGGTGGAAGGAGTACTGACCGTCTCTGCCACTCCACAGCCTTGCGGATAATTCACATGCATCTTCAAACATAAATTACACCCCTGGATGACCGGCATCGGGAAGTGACCTGATGCAAATGCAAGCAGGCTTTTTCTGCTGAGGGTCGGTGAGATACAAACCAGACGACGTGGATTAAGGGGAAAAGTTTAGGAGGAACCTCTTCACACAGAGAGTGGTGGGAGTTGGAATGGGCTGCCAGATGAAGCAATGTTAACAATAAAGAAAATGTTTGGACTGGATGGTTGAGGGGAGGGGGGGGGGGGGGTGGTGGCTGGTTGGTACGAATCAACAGAATAATAGTTCGGCACAGGCCAGAAGGGCCTGTTTTCTGCTGTAATGCTTTGTGATCCTACGACTGAGTTATTTAAGTGTGCACTATTGGACTGCACTTCCATGACTAACCATGTAATTATACATGAGTAACTCCGTAATTACATTCCTAAGGAGCAAAAGTAATGACTCACAGAAGTCCCTTTAAAAAGGGTCGGAATTAGTTTGGCTTTCCGAGAATCTATTGCAGAATTAAATAGCACAGAAGCAGGCCATTCAGCCTGCAAGGATTTGTGGCAGTCAAGCGCACCTTGACACTGAACGAAGAAATGATGGCAGTACTCAGCAGAGAACTTACAACTTCGAACAGTCCAGCCCCTTCAGCCCACGATGCTGTGTCGGTCCGTAGAAACCTGCTCCACAACAATCGAACCCTTCCCTCCCTCCCACCCATCACCCTCTATTTTCCTTGCAACCATGCGCCTAAGAATCCTATTACTGTCCCTATTGTACCAGCCTCCGTCACCCCTCAAGGCGATGAGGATAGAGATCATGTGAAAGCCATTTGATCTAGGCATCATGTGGGCCGAAGGGCCTGCACTTGACTGGTTCGCTATTCTGTTAACTCACCCTATCAAAATGATCCCCTTTATCCTATCCAACGCTACTCAGAACCAGAATTTATTGTCACGAACCAGCATCACAAAACCTATTGTTTTGCGGCCCCATCGCAGGTGCAAATAAATTGCTATAAATTACATTTAAGATGTAAACATAAATAAATAAATTAGTGAAAAAGTGAGGAAGTGTTTGTGAGTCATTGCCCATTCATTATTCTGATGGTAGAGGGGAAGAACCTGCTGGGTGTTCGTCTTCAGGCTCCTGTACCTCCTTCCTGATGGTAGAACATTGAACACTACAGCACGGTACAGGCCCTTGATGTTGTGCCGACCCATATATTCCTCCCTAAACCCTCCCTACCCCATAACCCTCTATTTTTCTTCCATCCGTGTGTCTGTCTGAGAGTCTCTTCAATGCCCCTAATATTTCAGCCTCCACCACCATCCCTGGCAAGGCATTCCAGGTACCCACACCTCTCTGCATCGAAACCTCACACCTGATGTCTCCTCTAAACTTCTCTCCCTTCACTTTGTACTTGTGTCCTTAGGTGTTTGCTATTTCTACCCTGGGGAAAAAAAGGCATTGGTCATCCACCTTATCTAAGCCTCTCAGTATCTTATAAACCTCTCATCCTTCGCTCTGCTAACCTTGCCTCAGAAGATGAGTTTCCCAATCCAGGCAGCATCTTGGTCAATCTCCTCTGCACCCTCATCCTTCCTAGATTGAGGTGATTAGGACTCAACACAATACTAGAGATGCAACATGACCTCTCGACTCTTGAACTCAATCCTCTATTAATGAAGCCCAGCATCCCAAAGGCCTTCTTAACGATCCCATCAATCTGTGCGGTGACCTCGAGGGATGAATTTTTAAGGTTTCTTGAGATAAATTTTGCAACTCAATTCATTTCTCTTTTTCAAATTAATACGTTGTGGTAATTAATGGTCACAGATGCAAACCACCACTAAACTTGAACACAGCTCTGAATGAGGACTTCTTTGATGTTAGTAAAGAGTACCTTGATACTTGCATCAACAGTAGATAAGATGGTTAGGAAGGCTTTCGGCAGGGTTGGCGTCAGAACAAGTCTAATCGAGGGGCATTGGGGTAACTGCAGGGGAGGGGTCACAATCTGACATTTGAAAATTCACTTAGCGGGAGGGGGTGATGTTGGTGCCTCCCTACCTGCTGTGAACCTCCTCCGTGCACCATTACACCCCCCCCCCCACTGACATAACAGATTAACGCTCTGCTTATATCGCATGGAGTCCAGTGACGCTAGTACCGTTGGTTGGTGGGGGGGGGGGTTGGTCATGACACTTCATTTTGGGGGGGGGGGTTGGCACATTGGCCATCATCAATCAGTGCTGGAATTGGAAGTTCATGTTGCAGTTGTACAGGACGTTGGGAGCGTTGCGTTCAGTTTTGGTCGCCGTGCCGCAGGAAAGAGGTGGTCAAGCTGTAGACGGCGCAGAGGAGATTGACGAGGATGTTGCCAAGACTCGAGGACCTGATCTACTGGGAGAGGTGGAGCAGGCTGGGGCTCATTCAGGAGCACGAGAGGTGATTGCACAGAGATGTATAAACTAGTGAGAGGAACTAAACTAACTAAAAGACTGGAGCATATCACATGTAGGTCGACCAGTCCAGAATGACCTGGTCTGGCTAGGAGCAATCCTTTAAGACCAGCCAGTAGCTGTGGCTACATTCTCAGCCAATCACAGTCATCCTACACGACCATCTGCACATATACACATGAGTGATAGAATCTGTACTATCACATAGATTAATTGGGATAGTTGGGTGTGTGGTGCACTGAGGTCACAGTGAGCAAGCACAAAACCCAAAAGACTGCACAGTAAAAGACTGAGCACCAAGTTCAAGCCTTGGTGGCTCCCCATGTGACTGGCTCTGGAGGGGCCGGCTCAGGTCTACATTCAGGTCAGCTGATTGACAACCAACCAGGTGGAGTCAGCCTCTTAGGTGGTCTTCCTGCAGTAGGCTGGTTGTCGTATCACCACATTCACCCCCTTCTTAAAATTGTCCTGGGAGGGTGGGGGGGGGGCGCTTGTACACGCTCTCCAGGAAGGCCATCGCAGGTTCCTAGTCCGTGCAGTCCTTGATAACCTGGATAGCTCATGGGCTCAGTTTGGAACAGAGCACCATGAGACGTTTCTGGCTTGTGTTGATCACCTCCGCCTGTGTTAGGATGATTTCCTCAATCGCATGCCTCCAGATCTCGAAGTGTGCCTTGGCTTCCGGGAGTTGAAGGTCGATCTCCAGGCTCCTGATCGTCAGAAACTTCTCTATGGTCTTTCTTTAAAATTTTACCTGAATAAATTGTGGTGCGCTGAGAGAGCAAAGAACCAAGCACAAAACTCAAAAGACTGTACAACAGGTTTTATTCCAGTAAAAGTCTGAACACCAGTTCATGCTTCAGTGGCTCCCCGTGTGACTGGCTCAGGAGAGGCCGGTTCAGGCCAATTTTCGGGTCGACTGATTGACTGCCGGCCAGGTGGAGTCAGCCCCTTAGGTGGTCTTCCTGCATTTACAAAGATTGCTCCCTGCTGTAGGCTGGTGGCTGTATTACCACAGGGTGGCATGGGCTCGTGGGCTGAAAGGGCCTTTTATCGTGAGATATGCCTATGTTTAAGCCCCTCATAATCTTATACATCTCCGTTAAGTTACCTCTCATCCATTGTCAACCTTGCTTCGTCAGGCACGTTCTCTAATCCAGGCCACATCTTTGTACCCTCTCCATAGCTTCCATGTCCTTCCTGTAATGAGGCGACCAGAACTGAAAACGATATTCCAAGTGTGGTCTTGCCAGAGTTTTATAGAGCTGCACCATTACCTCATGTCTCTTGAACTCAAGAGCACGGTTTAAAACCTTCCGAAGTTGGGATACATCTGTGAGGAATGCTCTGCCTTTAACCAGCTTCCGCCAAGAGCATTCTCTTTATGCAAATACCTGTAGACCTGGATTCCTTCTTTCAAATCTGGCTTTACTGTTACTATAGCTGGCTGCCATGACAACTGGCCTCTTGTTCCCCGGTTATAGGTTTTTGTTTTTATAAAATATACGATGGGTATTTTTGGATGCAGGAGATGTCTTAGCCCAGAATAATTGGCAAAGAGCGATCTCGCTGCATGTTGTGAGAGACAAGCTGGAGGGACTGAGCACCTGGGGAAAGAATGGATCAGTCAACGTTTCAGGTCGGGACCGAATTGGGGATGGGGAGGTCACAAGGATGGGGCGGGGGCCATGAGATGATCAGGGTATTGGACAGAGGAATTTGGAGATGAGGAAAGACAGGACATAAGAGTGGAATTAAGCCATTCAGCCCATCAAGTCCATCCCACCATTCCATCATGGTTGACTTATGAACCTTTTTAACCCCATAGATCCATAAAAGACACTGCAGCTCAGAAACAGGCCCATCTGCCCATCCCGTCTGTGCTGACCTATTATTTTGTCAACCCCCATCAACCTGCCCTCCATGCCCCTCCCATCCATGTACCTATCCAAGTGTTAAAATTGATCACTTCAGCTGGCAGCTCGTTCCACACTCCCACCGCTCTCTGCGTGAAGAAGTTCCTTTTGAACATTTCACCTTTCACCCTTAACCCATGTCCTCTAGTTTTTGTTCTCACCTAACCTCAGTGGAAAATGTCAGCGTGCATTGACTCTATCTATGCCTCTCATATTTTGTCTACCTCCATCATATCTTCTCTCACTCTTCCATGCTCCAGGGAATACACCCAATGACTTGGCCTCCGCAACTGCCTGTAACGACAATTCCGCAGATTCCCCACCCTCTGGCGGAAGAAATTCCTCCGCAAGCATCTGCCCTAAGCCGACGCCCTTCAATTCTGAAGTTGTGCCCTCTTGTCCTAGACTCTCCCACCATGGAGGAAAAAACCTTCCTTCTCCAGGGCTTGGAGAGCACTGAAGGGGAAGGATCCTCCTGCCTCACTCGCTATGCTGTCCTGCTGCCAGCAGATGGCACTCTGGGACCAACCTGGGTTTGCTCCCATTGGTGGGCAGGTGATGATATCATTCTGTGAATTAATCCAATCAGAGTTGGGGAGGGGACCGGATGAAGGAGTTTTCATGGCAGTTTTGGTTTCCAGCTCCTGGGGGAGAGGTGAACAAAATAATTCGAAGAGCTTCCTGAATGAAGGGTAGGTCTGTACCGATAAATCTTACCCAGCACCTGTAGGTCAGAGGTTTCTTTCATGATTTGTAACAGTTACCACAGAGCACAAAACTGCAGATGCCAGAAACCTGAAATAAAACAAATCAGAAAACACCGGGAATGCTCGGCAGGGTCGGCAGCAGATATGGAGAGGGAAGCAGAATTAATGTTCCAGGTTGCTAAACTTTCATCAGAACCAGGGATATAAAAAAGGGAGTTGGCAGAAAGGGAGGGTAGAGAGGAGCAGGGAAAGGTCCGTGGTTGGGTGGAGACTGAGATTGTCCAGACAATGTATTGGAGACTATGAGGGGACCTTATAAAATCATGAAGTTCAGAATCAGAAACAGAACTTATTGTCATAGAACGCGACAACACTGAAACAAGCCCCTTTGGCTCTTCTAGTCTGTGCTGAACCTTTTTTTCCCCTAGCCCCACTTGACCTGCACCCAGTCCATGGCCCTCCATACCTCCCCATCCATGTACCTGTCCAAATTCCTCTTAAATGTTGAAATTGAGCCTGCATTCACCACCTCAGCTGCCAGCTCGTTCCACACTCCCACCACTCTCTCTGTGAAAAGTTCTCCCTCATGTTCCCCCTAAACCTTTCCCCTTTCATTCTTAACCCATGTCCTTTCATTTGCATCCCATCTACCCTCAGTGGAAAAAACCCATTTACATTTACTCTATCCCCCTCATCATTTTAAATACCTCTATCAAATCTCCCCTCATTCTTCTACCCTCCAGGGTATAAAGTCGTAACTGTTTATCCTTTCCCTGTAACTCAGTTCCTGAAGTCCAGGCAACATTCTAGTAAATCTTCTCCGCACTCTTTCTATCTTATTGATATCTTTTCTGTAATTAGGTGATAAAAGCTGTACACAATACTCCAAATTTGGCCTCTCCAATGTCTTATACAACTTAACCATAATGTCCCAGCGCATATACTTTGATTTATGAAGGCCAATATGCCAAAAGCTCTCTTTTCAACCCTGTGATGCCACTTTCAGGGAATTATGTATCAGTATTCCCAGATCCTTCTGTTCTCCCACCCTCCTCAGTGCCCAACCATTCATCGTGTACATCTTTTCTTGGTTTATATTTCCAAAATGCAACACCTCACACTTGTCTCCATTAAATTCCATCTGCCATTTTGCAGCCCATTTTCCCAGCTGGTCCAGATCCCTCTGCAAGCTTTGAAAACCTTCTTCGCTGTCCACAATACCTCCAATCTTAGTGTCATCTGCAAACCTGCTGATCAAATTTACCACGTTATCATCCAGATCATTTTTTCCCAAACTTTATTTGAAAGAAAACAAAAACATAGCATACAATATAAAAAGTCAAAGAAAATTTTTCATTAATACCCATCCACCCCCTCCCACCCTTACAGCCAGCTCCCTTAAGGGGAGCAAAAAGAAAATAAAGAAAATGTTAATTACATATAAAAAGTAGATTTTTAAATGTTAACAACATTTCAAAGTATATCTAAATGCATATATTTCAAATACGGAAACCACTTACTAACAAAAGAAGAAGAATTATCATGTAACATATAAGTAATTTTTTTCCGTAACAACACATACTTTCAATTCATTATGCCAATGAGCTATATTAATCTCAGTATCATCTTTCCAGGTACTAGCAACACATTTATGTGCTACTGATAATACCAAATGTACAAAAGCAATTTGAATTTTATCCAATCCCATTCCTCTTAACGAATATAAATTTCCCAACAAAAAAATTGTTGGATCTAACAGTAGTATAACATTATATAATTTCTCCAAAACTACTTTAATTCCTTGCCAAAATGATTCAACTTTAACACAATTCCATACAGCATGTAACAAGTCTATTAGCTAATACTTTTGCTATAATTTTATAATCCACATTTAATAAAGAAATAGGTCTATACAAAGACACTTTCAATGGAACTCTATCTTTTTTTGGACTAACAGTATTAAAACACTAGAACATGATTCTGGTAGCTTCTGATCTTCAGTAACTTGATTCAATAACTCTCCAAATTCATTAGAAAAATCATCATGAAAAAAATTATAAAATTCCACAGGAAATCCATCATCCCCTGGGGACTTTCTGTTTGGCATTTCCTGAATAGCTTCCTTAATTTCAAAATCCGTAAATGGAAATTCCAATTCCTGAACATCAATTCCATCAAATACTGGTAACTTTAATTTAGATAAGTAAGAATCAATAAAACCATTATCCTGTTTCCCCTTAGAAGTTTATAATTTTTGATAAAATGAATAAAATTGGCCATTAATTTCCTGAGGCTTATGTTATTATTGAATTCTTCTTAACAGTATTAATAGTCCAAGATGTCTATTCAGCTTTTAATTGCCAAGCAAGTACCTTATGAGCTCTTTCCCCTAACTCATAATAACATTGTTTAGATCGATTAATTAAGTGCTCAAACTGATGTTAGTAAAGTATTAGAATGCAACTTCAACCTCTCCAATGGAATTTTTGTATCTTCTGTTACCCCTTTCTGAAAGTCCTTCTCTAACTCAGCAATCTTATTTTCTAACTCTAAACTTTCTGCCAAAGTTTCTTAACTTTCGCAAAATAACTAATGATCTGCCCTCTCAAATAAAGCATCCCGTATTACAAAACGACTATCCACAGAATTAACATTTTCAGTCAGAAAAAAAGAAATCTGCTCTTTAACAAAAGTAACAAACTCTGTTTTTTTCAATAACATTGCATTAAACCTCCATCTAAACGACGGACTCACTACCGCCGAACTTCCACAAGAGAAAAGTAATAATGAATGATCTGATATAACTCAACTTTTATATTCAGCTCGTAACACTCTATCTTGTAAATGCGCTGATACCAAAAATAAATCAATTCTAGAAAATGAATCATGTCTCAAAGAATAAAAAGAAAAATCCTTCTCTGTAGGGTTAACTTTTCTCCAAATATCCACCAAATTTAAATCTTTCATTAACGTATTAATTTGTGTTGCCATCTTTGATTTCCTTATACTTTTTGAATTTCTATCCAATAAAGGGTCAAGAACACAATTAAAAATTAACATTTTTATTAGCTTGAGTTAACAATAAAAAAGCTTCTGAAATAAACCAGTCATCATCAATATTAAGGGCATAAAGATTCAATAAAGTCCACGATTCAGCAAAAAATTTACAATTCACTCTTAATACTTTACCAGCATACCCCTCTGAAGATTCCAATGCAAAAGGTAAATTTTTATGAATCAAAATCGCTACTCCTCTTGAATTAGAATTACAAGAAGAGAAAACATGACCAACCCAATCCCTTTTCAATTTCAAATGTTCTTTCTCAGTCAAATGTGTTTCTTGTGAAAAAGCAATATCAATTTTCATTTTTTTTATATTGGCCAATATTCTCTTTCTCTTGATTGGATTATTTAACCCCTGCACATTAAAAGTTGCAAAGTTCAACTGAGATATCCTTTTTTAACTACTAATATAATTATACACTATAAAATAATGTTCCCCTCTACAATTCTTCCTAAAAAGAAAAACTCCCTCAAAAAATAAAAATAACAAAACAACAAAGATAAATACAAAAAAAACACCAATACCCTACAAAAAACTGGGTGTGGTAAACCCACAAGTGGTAGATGACTGTCAAAGTTTTCAATGTCATTCACCCCCCCCCCCCAGCCAGATACATATTGATTATTTAATCAAACACAATCAAATATAGTCCACATATTCAACCCAATGATTCCAAGCCCAATGACCGCTCCAGATCTTCAACATCAAGACTCTGTGTCATCTCTTCTTTCCTTCCATTCTTTCCATACTTTCTATTCTTTCCATTCCCATGTCCATTTCCATTTCCATTCACTCTCCTCTTAGGAGATAATGGAGGAGAAGATCCATTTCTTCGCAATTCCGGCAAAGAGTTGTCAAAACCCAAGGCATCATGATCATTCTCAAAAAATTGAGATTGAAAATTTCCATAGAAAACCTTCAAAATTGCAGGATAACGAAAAGCAAACTTGTAACCTTTTTGCCACAAAACATCTTTAGCCGTATTAAATTCTTGTCATCTTCTAATAACCTCCTGACTCAAATCAGCATAAAAGAACACCCTGTTATGTTGAATCATTAATGGAGATTGATTACGTCTTGCATTCTGTACTGCCATACGTAAAATTATTTTACGATCTTGATATTTTAAACAACGAAGCAAAACTGTTTGTCCTGGAAGCGGTCTTCTTCTCAAAGCTCTATGAGCCCTATCCAATTCCAAACCTTCAGGGAAAGACTCTTTACCCAGCACCTCTGGGATCCAGTACTTAAAATTTTTTATAGGGTCAGCACTTTCCATATCCTCTGGAAGACCAACTATTTTCACATTATTCCTTCAACTTTGATTTTGCGATGAATTAATCTTCTTCATTTTTCTTCTGAATTCCCCAATCTACAAAAGAGCCTTCCACTTTTCCATTTTTTCTCTATGGTGTTCTACCTGAATTTGACAACCAGAGAAATCTGTTTCAATTTTCTTAAAATTATCTTGCAAAGTATCCACTGATGGTATACATTTATTATATATCACTTTTAACTAGTCATTTCCTGTTTCACAGTTGAGATTTCATCACACAGGGTATTCATTTTTATTTTCATCCCCCTTGAGTCATTTGAGTTGATATTTGTTTTGACATATTATGCATTTGCAAACTTTCCTCCCTTCACCTTGAACCGATGCCCTCTGGTGTTTGCTACTGTCGTCCCGGGGCCTGTCCGACCCTAGCTATGCCTCTCTTAACCTTGTAGACCTCTCATCCTTCTTCGCTCCCAAGAGAAAAGCCCGAGTTCTGTGAACCTTGCCTTTAGTTCAGCTGGAGTACTGCATCCAGCTTAGCGCAACGCACTCCAGAGGGTATGTCAAGTCCTTGGAGAGGCAGGGGAGTGAGACTGAGACAGAGGGGAGTGAGACTGAGATGGAGCAAATGAGATGGATGCTTCGAGGGAGCAAACAAGTGAGGTTAATCCAGAGGTGGTTCAGTGGACACACAGGAGACTGCGGGCATTAGAAACCGAAGCTAAACACAGTCTTTTGGAGGAACTCAGGGTGTCAACTATGACCTTCCTCCAGCAGGTTGAATTTGGAAGCGGAGATCAGCGCTGAATCAAAATCTTTCTTCCTGCTCTGTTCCCTTCCAACTTACATCAATGGTATCTCAACCCATGGAGTTATGCAGCACAGGAAAAGGCCCTTCAGCCCATCATGTCCATGCCAACCTTTCTTTGGCTTGGCTTTGCGGACGAAGATTTATGGAGGGGTAATGTCCACGTCAGCTGCAGGCTCGTTTGTGGCTGACAAGTCCGATGCGGGACAGGCAGACACGGTTGCAGCGGTTGCAAGGGAAAATTGGTTGATTGGGGTTTATGCCCATCTAAACTCATCCTATTTTAAGTTAATTATCGTCTCACTGTACATATACAACCAGATGAAGCAGTGTTTCTCCACACCACAGTGCACATACGTAATACGGAGCACATAATAATCACATATGTACATAAAGATATAATATAAACTAAATATGTAAAAATATTTTGTAAGAATTTACTCATTTCATTTTTAAAAGGCTAATGTTCTTCAGTCTCACAGCCTGTGGGAAGAAGCTATTGATTTTGATGTTCCTGTATCCCCTTCCTGATGGTAGAGGGTCGTAGATCCAGTGTGCTGGTTGGAAAAGGTCCTCGACAATTCCTTGAGCCCTATTTAAGCAACAGTCCCGGTGAATGTCGTCAGTAGAGGTCAATGATCTTCTCGGCCATTTTGTTGATCCTCTGCATAGATTTCTGGTCCGATGCTTTGCAGTTACTGTACCACACAATGATGTCGCCAAACAGGATGCTCTCAATATTGCTCCTGTAGAATGTTGTCAAGATGAGGGTGGGGAGACTCGCCCCTCCTCAGCCTCCTCAGGAGGTGTAGACACTGCTGTGCCTTCCTTGACTCCCGGATAAGTCTATCTTGACATGCACATAAAGGAACTTTGTGCTCTGCACCCTCTCCATGTCGTGTAGTGGAGAGTGGGCAACCTTCGTCCTCTTGAGGTGCGCAATCCTCTCCTTTGGCTTGTTCGCGTTGAGACCCGGATTGCAGATCTCACACCATTTTATAAGCCTCCCAACCTCCCCACTGTAAGCCGACTAAGCATTGCAGCTGAGGAGACCAACTGTTGCATCATCGACAAACTGGATTATTCTGTTTGAACTGAATCTGACAGGGTAGACATGGGTCCTCCCACTTGTATCCGCCTATCACCTATCCCCTGTTGGCCTGTACTCCTCCAGCTCCTCTCCCACTCCCCACCTTCTTATTCAGGAGTCCACCTGCTTTTTATCTTAGCCTAACAAAGTTTTCAGGCCCAAATAATTAGTTAGTCTTTACTTTCTATGGATGCTGTGTGACTTGCTGAGTTTCTCCAGGATGTTTACAATGGACATAGGCACCAAAATTCCTACTTGCTGCAGCTGAACAGATTCTTAATATGAAAAAGACCATAAGACGTAGGAGCAGAAATAGTCCATTCAGCCCATCGAGTCTGCCCCGCCACTTAATCACGAGCTGGTCCATTTTCCCACTCAGCCCCACTGTCCAGCCTTCTCCCCATAACCTTTTAGCTCTGGCTAATCAGGAACCTGTCAATTTCTGCCTTAAATGCACCCAATGACGTGGCCTCCACAACAGCCTGTTGCAACAGATTTACCACACTCTGGATCAAGAAATCCCTCTGTTCTAAGCGGACTCTCTTCAACCCTGAAGTTATGGCTCTTATTCCAGACTCTTCCATCACGGGAAACAACCTTTCTACATCGACCCCGTCCATGCCTTTCAACATGTTTCAATGAGATTTCACCCCCCCCCCCCTCCCCGTATTCTCCTAAATTCCATTAAGTACAGGCCAAGAGCTGTCAAACGTTCCTCAAACAATAACCCTTTCATTCCCGGAATCATCCTCGTGAACTTCCTCTGAACCCTCTCCAACTTCAACAAATCCTTTCTTAAACAAGGAGCCAAAATCTGCTCACAGTACACCAGGACCTACAATAACATGCAATAAATTAAAAAAGAGGAAATAAGTACAGAAGGTAGATGGATAACAAAGAATATCTTCAACTGGACAATGAAGATTTTGCTTCCTAAACACTTCTGGTGTATTTTATGGCGTTTGAGCTGGTGATCATGAAAACAACCTTAAAAATATTCAATCACATACCATTTTTTAGATACAACCTATTTTTGTGATTTCCTGTCATATTTTAAGTCTACTTCAAGCAGACAAAACCATGAAGAAGAAACATGTCATTGAAAATTCATTTTCTGCCTTCGCACTTGGACTTCTTCCCTGCTGATCTTGGTGCCGTCAATGACAAACACGGTCAAAGGTTCCACCAGGACATCGTGACCCGTGGAAAAGTGGTATCGGGGCCATTGGAATTCTACCAACGCTGGCACTAGAGGCATCAGATGTTGAGTACAAACACAAATCGGCGGCAAAACATTTTTGGTCAGTTGAACTAATGCCACGATGCGATGAAACATGCCAAATTCAATTAAAGTTCATTTAATGTTTCTCCAACTTCCTACACGATACACCATATCTGAAATTATCTTTGTGTTCAGCTTGAAGTAATCCCAAATTTGTTTTCAGGAAGCAAACCTTTTGGAAAAAAATGTGTTGTCCAGTGACTTTCTTTTTAAAGGAAGGGATATACGTCAGCACGACATCAAGGGCCAAAGGGCCTGGACTGTGCTGTTGTTATACAAAAGACTGTAGGCACCGTGACTAAGTAAAAACACAATGTTGGAGATACCCAGCAAACTTTATACAGCAAAGGGCTTGAGGCCTACTTCAGGGTATGAATATGATAAATATTCTCCATTACTATTAGAGCAAAAAAAGAGGTTGTTACAATGGTGAATATGGTGTTGAGCCAGTCCCTGATTAATGTGACAAGGGGAGCTTCGAGTCTGAGAGGTGTTGACAAGAAACAGCTCCTGAAGCCATAGAGGCCTAATGTGATTCTATCATCCCTTATTTCACATCAGTGGAGAGAAGAGAATGTTGCTGGATGGAGGATATCTTCCCTTCTGAGATGTTGGAACGAAGGCACTTCTGTCCCTGGTGCAAGCTGATGTGATGTGCGTAGAGATCTGATCTCGCTTTCCAAGTTACCACTCTGCAGCTGGGAGCCAGGATTCCATGCTGGTCAGAACAAAGGCAACAGTGGACCGATCTTCCATGGGGGTGGTGGGCAATGGGACAGAACAGAGAGCAGGACGGCGTAGGAACTTGCCTTAGCCCACAATGTCTGCATTAAACACAATACTAAATCTCTCTGCCTGCACGCATAAATCTCCCTCCACGTCCATGTATTTAACCAAGCCTCCTTATACCATCACACTTCTTCTGTTTATTAAAAAAATGCCTTGCCCATTTCTTTCAAACTTCCCCCCACACCTTAAGTGACTTTAAAACCTGGGAGAAAGATTTTGGCTGTCCACCCTATCCATCCCCCTCGCAATAGAAAGGATAGAAAAAAATGGAAGCAGGCTTCTTGCACTGAAGCAAGATGATTTAGAAACCAGAGCACGTGGGTGGAGGGTGAAAGGGGACATGTTTAAGGGGAACATTAGGGGGCATTTCTTCTTCACAGAGAGTGTTGGGAGTATGGAGTGAGATCCCAGGTGAAGTGGTGAACGCGGGCTCAATTTTAACCTTTGAGAAGAGGTTATGGTAGGGCAGCATGGTTGCTGTAGTGGTTAGTGCCGCGCCGCCAATCAGGACCAGGGTTTGAATCCCAGTCTGTCTGTGAGGAGTTTGCACGTGCTCCCCATGTCGGCATGGGTTTTTTTCCTGGAAGATCCAGATTCCTCCCACTGTTCAAAATCTACCGAGGGTTAATTGGGTGGGGGTTGCAGGCACAGACTCGTGGGCTGAAATGGCCTGGTACCGTGCTGAATGTCTAAATTTAAAATTTTAAAATTCGAACAGGTACATGGATAGGAGCGGTATGGACCAGGTGCAGGTCAGGGGGACTAGGCAGAATAATAGTTTGGGATAGACTAGATGGGCTGAAGGGCCTGCTTCTGTGCTGTAATATCCTATGGTTTGAAACTGCTTTCAGGACACCTGTCAGCCCCCGACAGTCCTTAAAGCTCACACCCTGAAATGCAGGTAATGTCCGAGTGAATCTCTTCTGCACCCTCCTTAAAGCAACCACATCCTTCCTGTGATGGAGGAGAACGCACACCTGATTCCAAGAGCAGCCAAACTGCTCTGTCATCTCCCTACTCTAATACATTGAGATCCATGGACTTAGATCCCCTCTTCCTCTGCACGTCAATGCTGGGAAAGGTCATCACGTAGGAAGTTGAAGAAACATTAAATTAACTTCAACTGAAGTTAGGATGTTTAATCGCAATAATGACGTTGACACGTTGCGTTCGCTCAACTGACCTAAAAACGTTTTGCTGCTGATTTTCATTTGTACTCAGCATCTGATGCCCCTCATGTCAGTGTCCAACAGTAGTCGGCCGGCACTGATGGATTCCCATTGCCTTGATACCACTTTTCCATGGTTGCAACGTCCTGGTGAAACCTTTCACCGTGTTCATCACCAACAGGGAAGAAGTCCAAGTGCAAATGCAGAAAATGAATTTTCAATGGTCATTTCATGTCAGGCCTCCGCCTGGAGGCTGGCTACAAGAGTGGATTGAAAACTTCTCTTTCAGACAGCAGTCCTAAAAGGCTGCTCTAGCATCGCATTCATGTCAAGCGGTGTCTTGTTGTGCCCTCTGGATCCATTGTAGGTGGGGTGACTACAATAAATACGTGGCACAGCAATGGCCGACTTCCCTACCGATAATCCCCCAAGCAGCTGGAGCGTGCCCCAGAACAGTTTTGAACCACAGAGAGTGGCCCCAAAGGCTGAAGCGGCCCAGTGAGGCTGTCACAGTCTGTACCAGTCACCCGGTGGCTCCCGTTGCCCCGACAGGTCCTGCCCGCTGCCCCTGCCTTGAGGGGGACGTGGAGGGAGAGGAGTGAGTTGGGAGATGTGTCGCAGGCTGATGGTGTCATCAGCCTGTCCCTAACCAGCCGCTTGGAGCAGCTGTACATTCGGGTCAGGCAGGGGAGTGCAGCGCTCCGTCGATTATCCTTCCCCGAGAAGGGTTGGATTCGGTGCCTCAGAGCCAGGACGGCGCATTCAGAAAGGCACGTCTCTAGGTGTAAGTGCGGAGAATGTCTGCCTTTACAGACAGGAATTTTCCCTACTTGAAAGAGCCCCAATGATGTTGCACTTCCTGGTTTATTATGCTTGAAGCATGTTAAAAATATAGCAGGAAATCACAAAAATCAGTTTTGCAGAATCTTAAAAATAGTGCGTGATAGGAAAATTTTAAGGTTATTTTCGTGATCAGGAGCCCAAAAATATTCAGGAAGCAAAATCTTTGTTGTCCAGTGTTGTCCATAAGACAGAGGAGTAGAAATAGGCCATTCAGCCTATCAAGTTGATCCATTTTCCCACTCAGCCCCACTGCCGGGCCTTCTTCCCATAACTTATGATGCCCTGGCTGATCAAGAACCTATTAATCTCTGCCTGAAATACACCCAATGACCCGGCTTTCACAACCCCCTCTGGACACAGATTCCACTCTCTGGCTGAAGAAATTCCCCTGCATCTCTGTTCTAAGCGGATGCCCCTCAAAGCTGGGATGCTCCTCTTGCCCCAGACTCTCCCACCACAGGAGACAGCCTTTCTATGTCTAGTCTGTCCCTGTGAACATGGAACAATACAGCACAGTACAGGCCCTTCGGCCCACGATGCTATTACCAGCCCACTGTGGGTAAAGCTACTCCACAATAATCATCCTTGCCCACCCAGGCACTATCCTCGCCGCTCCCTCCCCCTCTCCTCTCTCTCCCCACCTCCCAAGCCCCTCATTGTCACCTCTTACATCCTTCCCGCAACCAGGCACATTCTTCTCCTCCGCTGCCCGAGAGGTCGGGGGACTCATTTCGGGCCCCCCAGAGGGCGGGGAAACGCTCACGATGCAGGTGTCAACGTCAGAGGTTCAAAAAAGGTGTTGGTAGGACAGACGCGACGGGCCGAACTGCCCCATTCCTTCTTCTACCTCTTGCGTTCTTCACGTCTCCTCGAAAAGAAAGTAACCCCCGGCAAGGTTACTGCCCCAGTCTTGGGAGCGGAGGGCGCCGCGCACACCCACACCCTCGCCCCGGCCACTCCTGGCAGGGCTCGACGGCGGCTGCCGGGTCCCCGAACGTGAGGGACAAATGCTGCATTTCCCATTCACTGGGGTCACATCATCTCCACCAGCTGGTCCTTCCGATCGGAGGCAGCGCGCCTGCTTTTGCACACATTTGCAGTTTTGACAGGTGGAGAGAAGAGAGAGAGGGGGGGGGGAGGGGGAAGGAGGGGGGAGGGGGAGGGGAGAGGGGGGGGAGGGGGAAGGAGGGGGGAGGGGGAGGGGAGAGGAGGGGGAGGGGGGGAGGGGGGGGAGAGGAGGGGGAGGGGGGGAGGGGGGGGAGGGGAGGAGGGAGGAGGGGGGGAGAGGGGGGAGGAGAGGGGGGAGAGATTGGGAGGGAGGGAGAGGGGGGAGGAGAGGGGGAGAGATTGAGAGGGAGAGGTTGAGAGGGAGGGAGGGAGGGGTTGAGAGGGAGGGAGGGAGGGAGGGTGAGGTTGAGAGGGAGGGAGAGATTGAGGAAGAGGTTGAGAGGGAGGGAGGGAGGGGTTGAGAGGGAGGGAGGGAGGGAGAGGTTGAGAGGGAGGGAGAGATTGAGGAAGAGGTTGAGAGGGAGGGAGAGATTGAGGAAGAGGTTGAGAGGGAGGGAGAGATTGAGGAAGAGGTTGAGAGGGAGGGAGAGGTTGAGAGGGAGGGAGGGAGAGGTTGAGAGGGAGGGAGGGAGAGGTTGAGAGGGAGGGAGGGAGAGGTTGAGAGGGAGGGAGGGAGAGGTTGAGAGGGAGGGAGGGAGAGGTTGAGAGGGAGGGAGGGAGGGTTGAGAGGGAGGGAGGGAGGGAGGGAGGTTGAGAGGGAGGGAGGTTGAGAGGGAGGGAGGTTGAGAGGGAGGGAGAGGTTGAGAGGGAGGGAGAGGTTGAGAGGGAGGGAGGGAGGGAGAGGTTGAGAGGGAGGGAGGGAGGGAGGGAGAGAGAGACGGGGGAGGATTGTTCCCGGATCTCCGAAGCAGAACTCTCTCGCTACCCTGCACTCGCGGGCCCGGCAGGGGACGCCGGCGAAGAAGAGAGCGGCGCTAGGAGAGAGAGAGAAGGAAAGGAGAATCTGGAAAGGTGGTGGAGAGAGAGAGAGAGAGAGAGAAGGGCGAATAGAAAGGGAGAGAGCGAGAGAGTGAGGGGGGGGGGGGGTGGGGGGGGGGGTGGAGGGAGGTGGAGAGATGTCTCAGCCCCTGTGCCTTTCACAAGCCCTCTCTGTCACCGCCCGGGAGACGTGACTTGACTCCCAGAGAGTCTCCCCACTGCCGAGGCGCCGCGGCCAGGTGAAGACACACAAACTCACGGTGGGTGAATCTCGGCGTCGGGGAACTTTGCTCACCCGCGGGCTGAGAGCTGGGGGTGAGGGGAGGGGGTGAGGGGAGGGGGTGAGGGGAGGGGGTGAGGGGAGGGGGTGAGGGGAGGGGGTGAGGGGAGGGGGTGAGGGGAGGGGGTGAGGGGAGGGGGTGAGGGGAGGGGGTGAGGGGAGGGGGTGGGGGGGAGGGGGTGGGGGGGAGGGGGTGGGGGAGGGGGAGGGTGGGGGAGGGGAGGGTGGGGGAGGGGGGAGGGTGGGGGAGGGGGGAGGGGATGGGGGGGAGGGGGGAGGGGAGGGTGGGGGGAGGGGGGAGGGGATGGGGGGGAGGGGGGGAGGGGAGGGGAGTGGGGAAGCGTTTTCCCCTCGCCCAGTCCTTGGCTGGAAGCTGACCCGCCGGACCGAGGCGGCTGTGCCTACGGGAGGAGAGCCGGGGACCCGCGGGTGCGACCCCCATGTGTAATTGCGGCTGCTCGTCCCCCTCTCTCCTCTGCTCCCCCTGCGTTCGGTGCTCCCTCCCCCTTCTCGTGGTGTCCGATGATGGTTTGGGGCTGCGGTGCTTGGAGAGGCATTGGCCGCTGCCAGGAGCCCACTTAGGGGCTGCGGTCTTGCAGGAGAGGTTATTTGTTTGTGTCTGATTTGACTTGGCTGTAGATTTAATATCTTCCGCTGTTTGATGAATGATCAACCCCCAGCCTCCCAAAACACAGCACCCCGCCCA